>NC_086318.1:255844288-256019288 GCF_036172605.1 Pelobates fuscus
TTTGGGCATGTTTATCTCTGGGCAGTTCTGGTTAGATGATTCATATAAGTACCCCACCCTTTTACACTGCCCACCGAAATCCTCCTGCACTGGACACTGCAGTTAGGGGTAATGGATTTACTTGAGTGTTGAAAGCGAGAGATTAGCATAGGATATGTGTTTTCTTATAGCTGCATCCTGTGAGCTTCCCTCCAGCACCCTCTCCACCAGATACATGACACTTGGGAGGTATAACTGGTTTAGTGTTTTCTGTCGATAAGATTTTGTTTTCAGGCCCATCATAATCGTCAGCACCAGGTCTAATTGGCTCTTATTCCAGCCCTGTGGCCAACCCATAAGCACCTGTGAGGGTGTACCTTTAAAATCAGTTAAAAGTAACCCACTAGTAACTTTTATGACTCCATCTCAATATGTTTCGTATATTTTTGCAGAGCCACATAAGTGGATAGTGGGTGGATGAAAGGCATGAATATTACATGGGGTTCTATACCATTGTACTATGCGTTTATAGAAAGTTTCCCCCTTAACAAAACTCATTGAGGCTTCCATTACCCTTCTAAAAATAAACGTCCAATCTCCATCGGATATTTGTATGTGTAAATTGCTCATCCATTTCTTCTGGAACGTTAACATTTCCCCTCTATTTATCCCTGTCTGTATCATTTTATATATTCTAGAAAGAGAGACTTTTATAATCTTATTAGTAACACATATTTTTTTCAAATAGGGTTAAATCTCTATGCTTCCACTGTGGTTTCACATTTTTCTTTTAAAAACTGATTAATTGTGTACATCTCATAGCATCTAAAAATTAATTGCATTTTGTGGCATCCAATAAACTTGTTGTAGTTAGGAGATTGTCTCCCAATCCCACTGAAGTTAATAGGTTTATTATTCATGATTTTATTATATCAGAATGCAATGTACACTAAAACTAACAGGGTTATTCACTAGAGTGAGAATTCAAGGTGAATTAAAAGTGAACTGTCAAATTTTAGGTGAAAATGTCCAAAGTGGAAAATTATTTAAGTTGGATATGCTTTCAGTTCAGCTACTCTTGCCTTTTGAATTCACTTTGAATATTCAGTTTAGTAAATAACCCTGTAAATTGTATGTACAATTCTCATTTGCATTTCACTAAAATATAACCTGGAATTATGCTCAACGCATGCGGTGCTGTACCCATTGGAAGATTAAGATTAAAGTAATCCTACAAATATATTTTATCAGTGTTCTAATAACCAGAGGGTCTCAGTAAAAATATACTAATTATCATTTTATTCTTCAGTCACTTTACATTCATTTCTAGTACAACTGGCAAACAGGATTTTTCCAATTATTTTATATCAGACAGTATGATCAAACAGCATAGTGGACTATAGTGTTTATGGATGAGTAAAAAGGGTTTTTTATATTAAATTTGCAACATTGAGAATATTATTCAAGATTCCTTGGGAAGTTGGTCAGGTAAAAAATGAATTTATTTTTTTACTTTTCTTTTCTCCTATCATAATAATTCCAGCTATATAAGTACATATTAAAAAATGCATGTGTGTATACACTTAAGACATGCACCAGCACTTCATTACATATGCATGTTCGTGTCAAATGATATGAATACAAATGCATATACCATAATTAAGGGAAACCATAGATTTCAAGGGTTAACAGAGCAACTCTTCTACTCTTTCTAAATTTAAACGTAAAGCTGTGCCCATCCTATTTTTCTTTCATTTGCATTGATCTGCTTGAGAAGGGAAATCTGTTTACTGAAATGTTTTTTGTTTTTTTTTGTAAAGCAAGTGTAACTGTCTGCGAACCATGGCATTTTAACATAATTAGGTCATAGAAACCTGTTAATTTGCAAACAAAAATAATTTCCTTGTTTAATAACTTTTTTCTTGCCACATAATTGATGTGAGAATTAGGGACTTTCTATATTGTGCACTAAAATGCAATCTTCTTTAATGCTATGCAAAGCTGACAGCTGCACATACTGTCTTTGGTGAGAAGCCGGGTAGTAAAACAGTAAATACTAATAGGCAAATATTGATGTATTATAATACTTTAAGTCAGAGGTATCCAAACCAGTGGCGTCACTAGGATTCGTGTCACTCACGGTGTCACCCCAAACCCCTTAATAATGTGTTTTGCGTTTAGTTTTTTTACTAATGTAACTCGTAAATCATAAGTCCCATCAGGGCCGATGCAAGAATTTTTGCCGCCCAAGGCAAACCAAAATTTGCCGCCCCCTCATATGCTCTGCCCACCATGTGACATCACAATGCCCCACCCATATGATTTGCCATATGAGTTAACACTGGTGCTGCACACACTGTCTTTTCTCTAAAAAGGCAGTGTGTTTACATTAAAAAACCTGCAGGGACAGGCTATAGACACCAGAAGCACTACATCAAGCTGTAGTGGTTCTGGTGATTATAGTGTTCCATTAATGTGAGGTTATACGTCAGTGAGACTACGTACCACCAGATAAGGACAAGAGGTTGATGATGGGCTCAGTCTGCAATCTGGCTCCACTGGTCAGGTGTAGAACAGGCTCTCTGGAGGCTGTTTGTAACTCTGCTCACAAAAAGCAACAAACAGGAAGCAGCTCCAATTTTTGAGGCTCCTTACACAGCTCAAGGTCTGGGCCCCCAGGGACTGACCATGAGTATGCCTGCAAGGTCTGCTCATAAGTCCAGCTACATGGCCCACACCTGAGTTCGCTCACAGGGAGTGGAGTGTATGTGTGTAGGGGATATATTATGTGTTATTGTAGAGGATGTAATGTGTGTGTTCTTATGGAATGTAGTGTATAGGAATACCAGTTTGTGTATGGGATGTAGTTTGTGTGTGTGTATAGAGGATGCAGTGTGTTTGTATGTAAGGGATAGAAAGCAGTGTGTGTATGTGTATAAGGAATGCATTGTGTGTTTCTGTGTCTGTGTGTAAGGGATGCATTGTGTGAATCTGTGTTTGTATGTGTAAGGGATCCAAGGTGTGTTTCTGTGTATGCAAGGGGTGCATTGAGTGTGTGTAAGATGCATTGTGTTTCTGTGAGTGTAAGAGAAGCGGTGTGTTTGTGTGTGTGCATAAGGGATGCATTGTGTGTTTTTTTATATAAGTAATGCATTGTGTGTGCAAGGGCTGCATTGTGGGTATGTGTGTGTGGGGGGGATGCATTGTGTGTGTGTAATGGATGAATTGTGTGTAAGGCTGAGTGTGTAAGGGAAGCATGTTTCTGTGTGTGTGTAGGATTCACTGTATGTTTCGGTGTGTGAGTAGGGATGCATTGTCTATGTGTGTTCTGTAAAAGAGACGGTTTGTTGCCCCTCTGTGTGTCTTTCCCCTCCCACCCCCAGGTGCCTCTGTGCGTCTCCCTCCTGAGCCCCTCTGTGTGTCTGTGTGTCTCTTAGTAAACTTTCCTCCCCTCCTTTCCTTAGTGCTCTCCCCTGCTTCCCTGTTCCTTAGTGATCTCCCCTGCTCCCCTGTCCCTTAGTGCTCTCACCTGCCCCCTTTTCATTAGAGTTCTCCCCCCTTCCCTGGGGGTCTCTCTCCCCCCAACCCTTACCCCTGGTGGTCTCTCCCCTCTCTCCCCACTCCCCTGGTGGTATCTCCCATCTCCCCCTCTGGTGGTATATCCGCTCTCCCCCCTGGTGGTATCTCCCCTCTCCCCCCTGGTGGTATCTCCCATCTCCCCCCCCTGGTGGTATCTCCCCTCTCCCTCCCCCTGGTGGTATCTCCACTCCCCCCCCTCCCCCACATGGTGGTATCTCTCCTCTCCCCCCTTGGTGGTAACTTAAAGGACACACCGGCTCTGGTGTCACCCCCCGCCCCCATGATCCACACCCTGGTGAGGTCCGCAACCCCCACCCTCCTTGTGATGCCACTGATCCAAACTAAGGTCTTCTGCCGAAAATGGTGCATCACATTGCTCATTCCACCAAATTTTTTATTCTTTACCTTACTGATCAGAAACCAAGAGCCAGATGCGATCTGTTAAAGAAACACTCTAACTAGTGGAACTACAACAGGTCACTGTACTACTGATTGTGCCATGAGTCTATGGACACCAACCATAGCAACATTGTCACCCATAGCCAACCCCTTCTTCAGGAGGGTTGATAACATCAAAGTTACACTTCCACAAGTGCAATTCCTTTCTTTCTGGGTGGCATTGATAGGCTGAGAGTGCTAGGCTAAACCATTCCTAGTGCTGCCCTCTAAGTACATCATAGCCATCCATGTTAGACAAAATCACACTTGCAGGATTATTGGCTAATGTGAGAATTCTTGAAAAATGTTAGCCATTCAAAAATAATTGAAAGTGAGTTTCAAATTAGAGGCTAAAGTAGCTAAACTGGTAGCATAATTGGCTTTTAACAGGATTTCCAGAACTTTTTGAGTCCTGCTATTTTGGCCTTAAATTTAAAATTCACTTTAAATTTTTTTTGAATGCCCAATAATTCTCACTTAAGTCAACTAACCTGATGTTGCAGAGATGTAGGTTTCACAATTTTAACAATTTTCATGGCTACTTCAAATCATCAAGTGTGCTGTTTCTTAATCTGTATTTTGTATGAATTGTGGTCTCTACGGCAGTACCACTGCTGACAAATGCATGTTCCGGTTGTGCCCCCAATTCCCTTTTTTCTGTGTATGTATGTTTTCTTTTAGGTTGAGTACGCTGCACCCCCCAGCTTCCACTGCCCCTCTGTAGTTAACTACCAGAAAGTATAAAATAGAGGAGGTTTCTGATAGAAAAGTCACTTTAATAATAATTTTTATGATATATGGTAGATATATGATATGCATTATGAGTATATACTATACATTAAAGCACTATAACTTTAATTGTGTAGCTTTGACATTGTATATTTTTTAATGGTGATTTTTATCACATTCATTTTGCATTTTATATATATATATATATTCACAACGCTCTTACAACAGAATAATTGAATACATGTTGGTTCATTTAGCACTAGCACTATTTAATATTTCTCCAACTTTGAAATAAGTGTAGGATCACCAATATGTACTGTGATGTAGTGGTGAGCTTAACACGATATGGCCATATGAGGAAATTGAATCTACATATTTGTTTACTGAGATAGATGATTTTAAGTTTTTTGGTCTCTATTGCAGCACCATTGCTGATAAATGCAAGTTCCAGGTGTTCCCCCAATTCCCTTTTATATCTGTACTTTACAAGGCATTACAGCCTGCTACCACAGCAGACACATGGGTCCTGTAGTATAGTCTGGACTAGATTGTGTTTTGATTGTAGTTTCTTTACACAGTGTAGAGACTGACTTTGCAGAGAAACCAAGTCTACTCCTGATAAAGACCAGTAGTGAAGTTGATAGGAAATAATTGAGGATCGATAGATGGACTAATTTTGTTTTTGCATTAGAAAGCAAAACTAAGCAAGGCTCTTATACTATTGAGCACTTCAGGTGTTTCTTTCTCTGGCTCTGCCTCCTCTCCCCAACCCCTCTCTGCTGGCATTCCCCAAGGTTTTGTCCTTGGTTCCCTACTACGGCAAATCTACCCGTCCTCTCCTGATCTCCTCCGCCCATCTCGACTCGTGTCTCTGACTGCCTCTCCGCGATTCCCAACTGGATGGCTGCTCACTTCCTTAAACTAAACCTGTCCAAAACAGAATTTCTGGTCTTTCCTCCCTCAAGTGTTGCTACTCCCGTGTCTGTCTCCCTCCAAGTCAACTTCGCCACCATCACCTCTACCTCGCAGGCTTGCTGCCTAGGTGTTCTCTTTGACTCCGACCTCTCCTTCACTCCTCATGTCCAGTCGATCACCAAATCCTGCCGCTTCCATCTCAAAAACATAGCGCGCATCCGCCCTTATTTTCCTTCCACGACTCCCTCCTCTGTCAGTCCTTACATTGGCTTCCAGTTAGATATAGGGCTCAATTTAAGATTCTAGTGCTTGCTTACAAGTCCCTACATAATGCTGCTTCAACCTACCTATCCTCCCTAATATACAAATATGTCCCGTCGAGGCCTTTGAGCTCTGCCGAAGACCTACGCCTATCCTCCGTCTGTACTCCCACATCTGATGATCACCTTCAAGGCTTCTCCAAGGCTGCACCTTTTCTGTGGAACTCCCTTCCCTTCTCCGTTAGACTTTCACCCAGTCTCCACTCCTTCAAAAAATCTTTTAAAACACACATCTTCAGGAAAGCATATCAGTTAAACTGTTAGTAGGTTTTCATCCCCCGCCCCCCATGACTCTGTCATGCAACTGTCAAAAATAGCCTACTAGGTTCTCAGTGATTACTTTTCTAGCAACCTATTTCATTACCCCTACTTTTACCCTTTGTGTCACTATAACCCACTCCCTCTAGCAGGGCCCTCAACCCCTCTGTTCCTGTGTGTCCATTTGTCTGGTTACAATTACGTGTTAGTCCACCCATTTTACAGCGCTACGGAAATAATAATAAAATAATAATAATAATAATAATATGTTATGTTCTGGAGATTTTTCATATCTAATAATATTCTACTTCTACTTTTGTGTGTATATTTTTTTATTTCATTTTCTTTTTTAATGGGTTTGTTTTCAGGGTGTTACTGTTTCACTGTAAGAATACTTTTAACAATCCTGAAAGTCTTTTCTGCTGGTTAATTGGCTGCATCTCCTAAATAACTCGATTTAAAGTTGAGGTCAACTTGAGTTGAGTTGAACCAAACGCATAAAGTGATGTTTTTCAAAATAATAGAGGACCTATTTGCTGAAAGTTGACATTCTGACTGGGCCTGAGTGAGCCTTTGTATTCCTTACATTTACATGCCATAACTTAAAAATAGGACACATTAAAAAGAAAAATTAGACACATCACACAGGCCAAATTAGAACAGTTTAATTATGCTAAAAAATTGTCAGATCTGCTTTAAAGCTTCCATGAGAATTCCTTAATTTCTCTCTAAGAAGCTCACAGATGTATATAACCGCTTGGTAATAAAGAGCCAGAACTGGCTCACCTGCTGCTATAAGCAAATGTAAAAGGCAGCACTTAAAGCTTTAAAACACCCAAGGTACTTTTCATGTTTTTACATGACTTCCAGGGCTGGAAGTTCAAAGTCAACATGTTCATTCACGTCTTTACTGCATTGGCTGCAGGTAAACAGATTCTACAATGTGTATATAATACAGTTAGAACACCTACTGCATATCATTGTAAGACATTCATTTATCATTGTAACATTAATTTAGTTGATGGTGCTTGAATTTATTTATTGTAATAGGGCTTCTAACTTTAAGAGATGTCTCACAGAAACAAAGTGAACTATACTTACATAGTTACATTGCAGAAAAGAGACTTGCGTGCATCAAGTTCAGCCTTCCTTACAAATGTTGTTGCTGTTGATCCAAAAGAAGGCAAAAAACCCAGTCTGAAGCTCTTCCAATTTTGCAACAAACCACAAAATAGCAGTCAGATGTCTCCTTGGATCAATCAGCTATTACCCCACTAATTAGAAATTATATAACAGTATGTTATGTTTTTGCAAGTATGTATCCAATTGCAGTTTAAACATCTGTATGGACTCTAACAAAACCACCTCTTCAGGCAGAGATTTCCATATCATTATTACTTTTACTGTAAAAAAATATTTTCTTTGCCTTAGATGAAATCTCCTTTCTTCCAGCCTAAATGTGTGACCTCGTGTCCTATGTATAGCCCTGTTTATGAATAGATTTCCAGACAAAGGTTTGTACTGGCCCTGAACATATTTGTGTAATGTTATATCCCCTCTCAGGCGCCGTTTTTCCAAACTAAACAGATTTACATTTTTTAACCTTTCTTCGTAACTAAAATGCTCCATTCCTTTTATCAATTTTGTAGCTCGTCTCTGCACTTTTCTAGTGCCATGATATCTTTCTTTAGAACATATGCCCAAAATTACACAGCATATTCAAGGTGTGGTCTTACCAGCGATTTATAAAGAGGCAAAATTATATTTTCATCCCGAGAATTTATGCCCCTATTTATACATGACAAAACCTTACTGGCCTTAGCAATTACAGATTGACATTGCATATTGCTGCCTAAGTTGTTGTCTATAACAATTCCAAAATCCTTCTTATCTGTGGTTATCCCTAATTCACTACCATTTAGGGTGTAAATTGCTTGTGCATTCTTAAACCCGAAGTGTGCATAACTTTTGCATTTCTCTACATTAAATTTCATCTGCCATTTTAGTGCCCAGTCCCTCAATCTATCCAAATCCCTCTGCAGCAAAGCAATATCCTGCTCACATTTTTTGCATTTCTCTACGTTAAATTTCATCTGCCATTTTAGTGCCCAGTCCCCCAATCTATCCAAATCCCTCTGCAGCAAAGCAATATCCTGCTCACATTTTATTACTTTACAAAGTGGTGTCATCTGCAAACACTGATACATGGCTTTCAATGCCTATTTCAAGATCATTTATAAATATGTTAAATAGAAGTGGTCCCAAAACAGAACCCTTACCACTTTTGCCCAGCATGAAAATGTACCATTAATGACAACTTGTTGTACTCTATCCTTAAGCCAATGTTCTACCCTAGAACAAGAATATTCATCCAGATCAATTTCTTTTGGTTTGAAGAGTGACCTATTGCGAGGAACCGTATCAAATGCCTTGGCAAAATCCAAGATCACAGCCACTTCAACACCCTGATCTATACTTCTACTTCTTTGTAGAAAGCAATTAAGTTAGTTTGACATGACCTATGCGGATTATTGCTAATAACAAAGTTCTTCCCAATGAATATTATCCCTTAATAGCCCTTCTAATATTTTCCCGTTCACAGAAGTTAAGCTCACAGGTTTATAATTTCCAGGCAAGGATTTTGAACCCTTTTTAAATATAGGGACATCTGCCTTCCTCCAATCCTCCGGTACAATACCTGAAACAAAAGAATCTTAAATACAGAGGTTTACTTTAAACATTAAATACAGAGGTTCACTTATTTCACTTATTTCCCCACTTAGTTGTATATCTCTATATTCAATCAATAGTTTTTGAATTCCAAATCAAATTTCAGGTGCTATAGACTGTAAGCTCATTTGAGCAGGGTTCTCTTCAACCTATCGTTCTTGTAAGTTTTCTTGTAATTGTCCTATTTATAGTTAAAACCCCCCTCTTATAAAATTGTAGAGGCTACAGAATATGTTGGCGCTATATCAATGACAATAATAACAATAATAATAATATATACCCCGATAGGATAAGGAAAGAGGACATAGATATTAAAGGAACACTCCACTGCCCATGTTAGAAACAAAAATATAGAAATTACTGTTTTGTAGATACACCCCCAATGAATACATGTATTAATTGGGGGAAAATCTGAAAACAGTTTGCAAAAGCTGTAGTTCTTATGCAAGACGGCCTTTGCAAGTCCTCCCCTTTATCCCTGACTTTCAGAAGGTAGCCAAACAAAGGCGTCTCACTAAGAAGTCTCTGAAGGGCTCCATTCGTGCACGTGGGCGCACCAGCTTTACAAAAAGCATATGTATCTGAGTTCTGCAAGCTGGTCTGCAGTGTGAGGTATGCAGTTGGGGCAGGGCCGCCATCAGTTCGCCTCCAAGCAAAACCCAAAATCCTGCCTCCAAACCTTGCCCACAGGAATACACACACACAGACACAAACACACGCACCGGTACAAAAAGGACACAAATACACATACACACACATACATACTAATAGACACACATACTGAAACAGACACACAGACATATACAAACACACAGACATACATAGTGACAAACAGACACATACTAACATACATACATACAGACACACACACACATGCATAAGGACATACATACACAAACACATATATACATACTGGCACACATACATACTGACATACATACATGCATACTGTGGCAGAACCAGTGCCTATTCGTGGAGTTCCTTCCCTATTGTGTGTGTTCCCCTGTAATTTTCGTATACTGTTCGGGAGAGCTTCCACAAAAGGAACTCATTCGACTCCCGAACGGGGACCACCCCCATATCCCATTTTGAACGCGGGTTAGAATGTTCTCGCCTCAATCATCGGTGCGAAACCGCAAGGGAAACAATTAATGAGGGCTCCCCTAGGTGGCCGCTACAGTACAGACAAACACCAGCCAGAGGGAGCATTCGTGGATTGTTTCCTAACTCGTTCGTCTTCTGAACGAGGATCTCCCCGGTGCCCCATTAGAACGTTCCTCCCAATAAATCAGAATATTCGCATTTGCAACATAAAGGTGAAACCGCAACGTTCGCACTGGCAACATAGTGTGAAACCACAAGGGAAGTAATTAATAAGTGCTCCCCTGGGTGGCCACCCTTTGGTATAGACGAACGCCAACCAGGGGGAACCAAGGAGACGCTTCCCTTGCAGGCTTCAGCACCAGAGCCTTGCGAATAGAGCGTGGTCAGGGAAGGTGCCCTGGTGAGGACGCCTGAGGATGGTGTAGACACTTTTGTGGCAGAATCTCCTGATATTCTGGTGGGCTTTTCTGTGCCTGGGAAACAAAGGGACAGTTTATTTTCCCGTGCCTTGGCTTCCAGACAAAGAGGATCAAGGGATGAAGACCCCTGTCCGTTGGGTTGAAAGACCCCTCGTATGTGTGGGGGGCTTTCTGTACCTGGGAGACAAAGGGACAACGACCCCTTTTCCCGCGCTTTGGCTACCAGGTACAGAGGTGCCTGGGATATGACCCCTGTTGACTGGAGATTAAAACCCCTTGCACGGGGACATGCATAAAATAAAATTGTGTTGTACCTCCAGAACTGTGTTGTCCAGTTACTGAGGGGAAAAGTATCTCTTGATATTCTGGAATGGTTCCTGAAAGGCTGAAGGAAGGGAATTAGTGGAGGCAACCAGCCGGGTTACCTGGGGTCCTTTACAAGTTGTGGCAGTGGTGGGATGGTACTCCCCCACAGAACGGAACCAGCGTTCATTAGCCGAACCAGTCCATTGACTATGCGAAACTAGAGATAAACTCTCCAGAAGATATTGGCAGCCCTTTCAAGGGCTATCGCCAGTACCAGACCTAAGGCTGACTTGATTGCCACTGCCATGGAGGACAATCTACGGAGAGAAGGGGCCGCGTCACCACCACCGGCGGTCGAGAAGGATGCCTTCGATAAGGAGATGGCCTGCCACCAGGCATACTACGGAGAAAGCCCATCCCAAGAAATCCTAGCCAGGACCATCTCTGAGGTCCAGACCTAAATCATGGTTGGGTCACAGTTGGGTCGGGTCGGACATCGGAGGTGACCCCTGTCAGACCGAGGCCCAAGGTGCCATATGCGGCATTCCAAACGTTCACCGAAACACGCCGA
This sequence comes from Pelobates fuscus, assembly GCF_036172605.1. Lineage (NCBI taxonomy): Eukaryota > Metazoa > Chordata > Amphibia > Anura > Pelobatidae > Pelobates > Pelobates fuscus. Next base: position 255,855,637 of record NC_086318.1, read on the forward strand.
ATTCCTCCAAGATTTCGAAAGACTATGCCTCCTGCACGAAATTTCTCCCTCTTCTTGGATCCCCCTGCTCACCGGGAAGTTAACCGGTAAGGCTGCCGACACCTATAGAGCTGTGCCAGCAGAAGGGCTGAGGAATTAGGACCTGGTGAAGAAGGTCCTACTGGCCCGATATGCGGTGACCCCGGAGGCTTATCGCAGGAAGTTTTGAGAGTCAAAAAGGGGGAGCCAAGACTCCCATGCCGATTGGGCTTGTCGCCTGACCCGGACAGTCCAAAATTTTTCCAGTCCTCCGAGGCAATCCTCCAGCTGTTCCTGCTGGAACACTTTTACAATGGTCTCTCCCCCGAGATGCGAAAATGGGTGAGAGACCGGCAGTCTAAAACCCTCATGGAAGCAGCACAACAGGGCCTGCAAGACACCGAAGCCACCCTGGCTCTAGTCCAGCACTGGCACATCACAGAAGCAGAGAAGACCGGGGGAACGGTGGCCTTCCGGGTAGCTGGAGGAGCCGTCTACCGCCTACCCACTGCCCACGTTCACCTCGACTGGGGCGCTGGAGACAAGACAGTGGAAGTTGGGCTCATTATTGAACTGCCCACAGACGTGCTACTTGGCAACATCCTTGGCCACCATACCTCCACCTACGTGCACCTCCATGCCCCTGAAGAAACCTACACGGTGATGACCCAGCACCACCCAGCACATTTCACACTCTGAGGCTCAGGTAGGCACACGTGCCCATCCCTTTGCCCCGGTTACACGTAGTCGTCCCCGTAACCAGGCCCACCGTGCTCATTAACCGTCCTGCGTGGACTGCCCCGTACTCAGGTCCCCTTGCCCTGGGATACCCCCGCCGAGTTTGGGAGGGAGGTAGTTTTTGATCCTACCATTGTGACCTATAGGGATAGGGTGGCCATGAGCCAGGAAGGGTTGGGAGAGGAACAATTTATCTGGGAGCGGGGACTGCTATATCGCAAAGCCTAGAAAGTGGGGACAGGGACCGCTCCTACTACCACCAAGTAGCTGGTAGTACCCAGGAAATATCGCCGGGAGCTATTCAAGATAGCTCCCGATATTCCTCCTAGCAGGGCATTTGGGGATGAGTCGTAGTAAGCATCGACTCACCCAAAGCTTCTTCAGGCCAGGCATCTCCAAGGACCTGAGGCAGCATTGCCAGTCCTGTGATGTCTGACGCAATTCTAGGCTCCAGCCCCTACCCATTATTGAAGACCCCTTCGGCAGAGTAGCTGTCAACATTATAGGTCCCCTGGCTAAGCCTAGTCCCTCTGGGAAGAAATATATTCTGACTATCATGGACTAACTTCATCTCAGCACTACTTTGTGGATGCAATTTTTTAAAGGGGCCCGGTCGCGCTATTGCACAGCCGCAGAGCTGGACTGCCCCCAAAAATATAGGGCCCATCGGGTGGCCCTGTCAGCGTGCAGGCCCTGGTGCAGCTGCACCAGCGGCAGTTCCGCCGCTACATGCGTGGCCCGGGGTGTTACCCCCTGATGGCGGCCCTTGATGGCGGCCCTGAGTGGGGGTAGTCAGATGCGCTCAATTAGAACGATCCTGCCACCTCCATCAGCTCTGCCCCTCAGCCACACCTCCTTCAACCCCTGACCTGCAGACCAGTCTCCTCATGCATCGGCTGCCATCTTGGAATGCTGGAGCAAAAATAACAGAAAAATCCAAGGCAAGGTATCCAAAGAAGGGCCAGGCAGATAGCAGAGTCAGAAGATTCAGAGGTCAGGGCGGGCAGCAATCAGAAAAATCCACAGAGCAGGCAAAGTGAGGAAATCAGCAAGGACAGGAAACACAGGGGAAAAAACGCTAGGAGTTCTGAGGCAGGCAACAAAACAACTAAGCACTGACTGAAAGGTGTGCTCTGCTTATAAAGGAGTGGTTCAGACTAACCTCCAGGGCATTGTGGACGCCCTGGGACAGGTGAGTACCGTTGGCAAATGAGATACAGAACTGGAGATGATAGTGGAGTGTGGCCCTTTAGGAGAGAGCAATAGACAGATTTGTGAAACAGAAATCTGGGAGGCCATAAGCATTTATGAATAGATGGATTTTGAGGGATTTTTCTAAGGATTGAAGAGTAGGGGGTCTGATGGGGGTAGGCAGGTTGTTTCAAAGGAAAGGCAGAGTAAGCAGTAAGGGTGCGAGCAGAGGACAGGAGAAAGTCACTGGCGAAGAGTAGAGACTGAGAGGAGGCATACCTATGAATTAGTGAAGAAATGTAACAGGGTCTAGAGTTGTTTAGAGCTTTATAGGCAAGGGTTAGCATTTTGAATTACAGGAGGCCAGTGTAAGGATCAACAGAGGGACAAGGTATAAGAGGAGCGACAGGACAGATCAGCCTGGCTGCTGCATTCATTACAAATTGTAGCAGGGCAGTGTGGTTTCTGGATAGATCAATTAGGAGAGAATTACATTAATCAATGCAAGAAATTACCATTGCATGAACAAGCTCCTTGGCAGCACCTTACATAAGAAAATGGCAGATGTGTGTAATGTGTAGGTGGAATGGACAGGTTTTAGCAACAAACTGGACGTTAGACGTAAAAGTGAGGCCAGGATCAAAGATAACACCAAGAGAGCGAGCTTGCAAGGATAGGCTGAAGTGGGGGTATCATTAACTTGCAGGGAAAATAAAAGAGCAGATTCAGTATGATGAGGAGGAGAAATAAGAAGCTCTATTTTAGAGAGATTGAGTTTCAGAAAGCAGGAGAACATCCAGTCAGAGATTGAAGAAAGGCAAGGTGACATGTTGTAGGACAGCGGAGGAGAGATCAGGGGAGGAGAGGTTTATCTGGGTGTCATCAACATAGTGGGGACCAGATAAGGTATTGGGGACCAGACAAGAGCCTTGTGGGACTCCAACCGAGACAGGACGAGGAGAAAAGGTGTAATTGGAAAAGGAGATATTGAATGAAAAAACACAATGCCTAATCAGCTTTTCCCAGCTGTATCTGGAGGGAGCAGACACCACAAGACTTAGGCAGGACAATGGCACTACAATAAAAGGCATTTCAAAAAAGTAGCAGGAGCAAATTATTTTAATAATTTTTTTTTTTTTTTTAAGGGAGATGTGAGTGGCTATTTGAATCTCAGGTGGATAATGATACCACCAGTATTAGGTAACCTAAGTTGGGGAGACTGAACTTGAAGAAGGCTATTTGTTTCATCAGTTGTGGGGACATTTTTTTTTAGCATTGAGGATTTAGAGTGCTCCCTGTATGAGAAAATATTCATTCACTTTGGACAGCAGTCAGTGGAGATAAAAGGAACTGCTAAATCTAGTCTCACGCTAGAGTCAAGGACGCAGGTTAGGCAAAATGATTTTTTCCTCTAACATCACACTTACCAAAAGAAGGGTTTTCTTTTTTAAAATAGTCTCACACTAGGAACAATGACAAAAAAAATCATTATTTTTATCTCCCACTAAAATGTTTTTTTTTTTTTCTACAGCTCCTGGCAGTATTAGCTGCAAGATACACGATATAATTTAGTTTCACACTAGATTTTTTTTCCTGATACCACAGTTCCTAAGGTTTTTCTTTTTTTCTCTCCTCCAAACAATTTACAAAAAAATAACGTTTAACAACTGTATATTAGTAATAAACTGCTAAAGCAACCAAGGATGTTTATGATAGACAATCACACGAACTGAATGCAACTGAGCATGTGTTTTATATGTTAAATTGAAGTGTTATATGCCAAACCCAATAAAAACTAAATATGTAGGCAGAACAGACCTGGAAAGCATGAACAGGAAGGTAACTCGGGTTTGGCTTCAGAAAGGTAGTCATTAGATTCAGAGAAACTTTGTTTTATTGTTATAATAATTAAACAAGATTACAATCCATTATTTACATAATGTAGGTAATAAAAGGGGAAAAGTACCACCACCTCTCTTATCCACTCATGATATTTGCTCTCATGCTTGGGTGCCAGGCCTTCTCTGATGCTGGGTGATGCACACCTGGCAGAAGCCAAATGCTGATCCCACTTGTCATTTATTCGCTGAGAGCATCTAATGAGCGCTTTCAGCCAATAAATGACCCTTTGTGCAAGGAATATATGCACATAGTCTGCATCAGCCAGTCTGGAACTCTTGTTTTGGACAGGTTAATGATGTGCTAATGACACTGCTAGTGGTAGAGTTACACTTCTGACGGCAATATAAAATATCTCATACTAAAAAGCTGCACATACAGACTTCAAGCACTATGACCACTTAAATATCACTGAAGTGCTTGGAGTAAGGTGAGCTGAATGAAAGACTACTATCCCCACAATGGGGAAATAACTCCTGAACTTAAATGATAGCTAAAGAGAATCACACTACTTTAAACTGAAAAACAAAATGTCCCGATGCTCATATCACAAAATACTTATGAGATATAAAGCTACAGTGGTGATGCTAAGGTATTTAACGGGATACTATAGTCACCAGAACCACTACAGCTTAATGTATTTGTACCTCACCAGTTTAGATTGTAATCTTGTTTGGACAGGGAACATTGTCACCTAAAGTTCATGTAGGCAGTGGCAGAACTACCACCAGTGCAGCTACACCGGGGCCCACCAGCCCCAGACGCCCATTGGGTGCCCCTTGCACACAGGGCCACCCAATGGGCACCCTGAGCCGGTGGGCTGGGAGGAAGTGAGTACTAGTCACTTCCTCCCAGCTTACCAATGAGCCATGCGGGTAAAGGAGGGGGGGACTATGTTGTTTGTGTGTATGTGTTATTTCTGTGTATATGTGTTGTGCTATATGTGTTATCTGTGTGTTATTGTGTGTGTCTGTGCATCTGTATGTGTATCATTGTGTGAGCATGAGTGTCAGTGTGTGTGCCTGCGTATCTGTTTGTGTGTTAGTGTGTGTGTCTGTCCATTTGTAGGTGTGTCCGTGTGTGTGTATGTGTATCTGCATGTGTGTCAGTGTGTGTATGCGTGCGCCTGTGTATTTGTATGTGTATTTGTGTAACTGCATGTCTGTACATGTGTATCTGTGTGTGTCACTGTTTGTATCTATATGTGTATCAACATGTGTGTCTATGTGTGCATCTGTGTGTCTGTGTATCCAGACATGTCAGAGTGTGCTTGTATATGTGTGTGTGACAGTGTATATGTATTTGTGCATAAATCTAAACATTCAAACTCCAACACTACACACAAATACACCCTTGCATTCAAACATCAACACTACGTACAGACTCACCCCTGCATTCAAAAGCAAACACGACACACAAGTAAACCACTGCTTTCAAATGGCAACAGTACATAAAAACATACTACACACAAATACACCCCTACATTCACACACATACTCCATATAAAAACTTACTTACATTCAAACATACAAACACTGTTCAGTGCTAATTAAGTACAACCCTGCAAGGATAGGCGAATGGTAGATTCCCAGTTGGCAAAGCATTGTGGGAGTTGTATGACAGACTGGAATCTACCATTTTTCCATCCTGCGATATGGAGGCCCCTAATAATTTCTTGCAGAAAGGCCTTCTCTACTTTAGTTCTGCCACTGCCTGTATGCTTTGATATGTTTTGTTAGAATTGTTTGTCTTCAGTTACCTATTGTATAACTCTGCAAAATAAGTTGGTAATATATAAATAGTTGTAATTGTAAATTGTTATCTATTGATCAGATGAAGCAGTCCAGGCATTTAAAGTCGGAGCAGCTCAAAGAAGGATGTGGGCCCTCACCAATAAGACACACTCACCACCCCATATAGTGGGCATGTTAGTTCAGTGCCTATGCATAGGTGAAATATCCTGTGTTTGTTAAGCACAACACAAGCACATTTTAAGTATATATGTCACTTGCGTGATCTTAATGAGCAAACAAGGAGGAATTTGCACTCTTATCTGATCCTGGCGCATCCAGACCTAAGGCTGGCTAACCCCACTCCAATGCTAAAACAATAAATGCAGTCCAGGCACTCAGGATAATTTATGCAGCAGTTTTATTGGAAAATCAGGAAGATCTTTTTCAAGCCTGCATGTTTTTCCTGACTTGTGGGGTCTTGGTATATGTTGTGCCCTAAAGCATGCACCCAAGCACCACAATGAGGTATATGAAGTATTTTGCAAATCTCCAAAGAAGTCCCTATTTTGTCTCATGAAATCTTTAGATTGTGTTTGATTTTCGATGAAATTTCAATACAGGAGCTGTAATGTGTGGGCACTGTTAGGGCTGTAGTGTATGAGGGATAGGGCCATTAATGTGTGTGGGGGCATAGGGACTGTAGGGGGATAGGGACAGTTGTATTTGTGTGGGGGATAGGTCATGTAGTGTTTCTGTAGGATACGGGCTGTGTGTGAGAGTGTCAGAGACTGTAGTATGCATGAGAGATAGTGGCTGTATTATGGGGGATGGAGTTATAAGAGCAGTAGTATATGGGGTTAGGAGCTCTACTGAGTGAGGGAGTTGATGGGGCTTTAGTTTGTGTTGTGGGGGCTTTAATGATGGTGGGAGGTCTAAACACTTTAGTGAGTTGGTAAAGGAACTATAAGAAATGGAAATTAAAACATTTTATGTTTAATAAAAATAAAAGTTCACCCACCCCCCTCTCTTGCTTACCTTGAGACAGTAATGGAAGTATGATTATAACTGGTTTTCCGGTAGGTGTATTGTGCGCATTGCACCTCTGTGTGCTGACCTCTCTCTTTGCTCATTTTGGTTGGTCCTGCGGAAATGTTGCTTCAATACCTGCAGCAATGTGCTGATACACTCCAGGGGTGATTCATGTGGTCTTCCCAAGCTGGAGGTGGAGACCACAAGCTTCTTTGTCTTAAGGTACACTGGCAGATAAAGTAGATTTTTGATCTCCCCATTGACCGCAAAACTCTCTCAATGAGCAAGTGTTGGGTAGTGTCAGCCCTACTATCACAGTCCACCCTCATTTGCCAGAGTGCTCTATGGCCAGTCTGGACCTGTTCTCCATATTCTATTAATTTGGTTGAAAGAGTCCTCTTCTAGGTCTTCTAGATATTTTCTGATGTAATTTGGTTTATTTGTGCTGTATCCTGTCATTAACATTCAATAATTTACTTTTTTCAAGGTAGGAGATCATTATGGCCAATGATTTGGGAAAATTAAGGAATTCTTGTCTATTAACCATTTGTCCATTCTACATAAACATATTACTTTCTTTGACCTTTTTGCATGCATATGCTACTCTTCAGTCAATGCCAGCTGAGCTGAAACAAAATAAATGTGACTATTGAATAAAACATCATTGCCTGTTATGGTTTCCTTATTTTTAGTTGAATTTGTTCCATATACAGGGAGTGCAGAATTATTAGGCAAGTTGTATTTTTTAAGATTCATTTTATTATTGAACAACAACCATGTTCTCAATGAACCCAAAAAACTCATTAATATCAAAGCTGAATATTTTTGGAAGTAGTTTTTAGTTTGTTTTTAGTTTTAGCTATTTTAGGGGGATATCTGTGTGTGCAGGTGGCTATTACTGTGCATAATTATTAGGCAACTTAACAAAAAACAAATATATACCCATTTCAATTATTTATTTTTACCAGTGAAACCAATATAACATCTCAACATTCACAAATATACATTTCTGACATTCAAAAACAAAACAAAAACAAATCAGTGACCAATATAGCCACCTTTCTTTGCAAGGACACTCAAAAGCCTGCCATCCATGGATTATGTCAGTGTTTTGATCTGTTCACCATCAACATTGTGTGCAGAAGCAACCACAGCCTCCCAGACTCTGTTCAGAGAGGTGTACTGTTTTCCCTCCTTGTAAATCTCACATTTGATGATGGACCACAGGTTCTCAATGGGGTTCAGATCAGGTGAACAAGGAGGCCATGTCATTAGATTTTCTTTTTTTATACACTTTCTTGCCAGCCACGCTGTGGAGTACTTGGACGCGTGTGATGGAGCATTGTCCTGCATGAAAATCATGTTTTTTCTTGAAGGATGCAGACTTCTTCCTGTACCACTGCTTGAAGAAGGTGTCTTCCAGAAACTGGCAGTAGGACTGGGAGTTGAGCTTGACTCCATCCTCAACCCGAAAAGGCCCCACAAGCTCATCTTTGATGATACCAGCCCAAACCAGTACTCCACCTCCACCTTGCTGGCGTCTGAGTCGGACTGGAGCTCTCTGCCCTTTACCAATCCAGCCACGGGCCCATCCATCTGGCCCATCAAGACTCACTCTCATTTCATCAGTCCATAAAACCTTAGAAAAATCAGTCTTGAGATATTTCTTGGCCCAGTCTTGACGTTTCAGCTTGTGTGTCTTGTTCAGTGGTGGTCGTCTTTCAGCCTTTCTTACCTTGGCCATGTCTCTGAGTATTGCACACCTTGTGCTTTTGGGCACTCCAGTGATGTTGCAGCTCTGAAATATGGCCAAACTGGTGGCAAGTGGCATCTTGGCAGCTGCACGCTTGACTTTTCTCAGTTCATGGGCAGTTATTTTGCGCCTTGGTTTTTCCACACGCTTCTTGTGACCCTGTTGACTATTTTGAATGAAACGCTTGATTGTTCGATGATCACGCTTCAGAAGCTTTGCAATTTTAAGAGTGCTGCATCCCTCTGCAAGATATCTCAATATTTTTGACTTTTCTGAGCCTGTCAAGTCCTTCTTTTGACCCATTTTGCCAAAGGAAAGGAAGTTGCCTAATAATTATGCACACCTGATATAGGGTGTTGATGTCATTAGACCACACCCCTTCTCATTACAGAGATGCACATCACCTAATATGCTTAATTGGTAGTAGGCTTTCGAGCCTATACAGCTTGGAGTAAGACAACATGCATAAAGAGGATGATGTGGTCAAAATACTCATTTGTCTAATAATTCTGCACTCCCTGTAGTCATTTGGCTTTGGTAATTTTAAAATCCTTACTTTTTAAAGATTAATCTGAAAAAAAGATGAGATTAGAAAAAAATGTGTCAGATTCTCTGAGCCCTAATAATGTATTTTAATAGTTTTATGTAATTCAGTGCTAACCTTCCTTGAAAATAGTTCGTTAAATTTAAATCTTGGAGATTTGTTATGTTATTTTAAAGTTGCAACATGTCCTTATCAAGGTTTTTGTCTCTATATCTAAACACACATTGCTGTTGGTGATTTCTGTACATACATTTCTTGTCTAACTATATTTTCATAAATATTCAGAATCAAAGGTGGGCTATGTATAGATTTAGTAAGATTTGTTAGCTGTGAGGGAAAAAAGAATCATCTTTGTATGCTGTAATGTTATAAACGTTGCCTCCCACTGAAATTCCTGATAATGTTTCTTTTTTATTGTTGCAAATAGTGGTTTTGAATATATCACAAATAGCAGTGGGAACAAGGAGCAACCTTGACAGTTTACATAATGGATATTCTTGAGGGATTATACACAAATGAGATTTTGGAAAAGCCCTCACAAAGACTAATACCAGAAAATCAAACATAAATTGGAAACCACATACAAAAAAAGCATATAAGATTAAATTTAAAGTAGGTAAAGGGTACCTGTCATGGGGCTAATGGACCTTGTTAAATAGTACTCCAAATTATAGATTTTGCTTAAAAAAGTGCTTTGAAAACACACACACACACGACTTAATGCCTACAGATTGGTCTCTTGCTTTCAATCAGGTAGGCCAAGTGTTGGAAATAGTTTCTATATCACAGTATGCAGGGACCCCAAACTCACAAACCTCAGTATAACAGAGGAAGATAATGTACCGCCTTACTGATCCTTAGCGTGGCCGGGTTTAACATAATATAATAGACAAAGAAAGCCAGGGGCAATGGCAGGAACGTGAATAGAATAACAAGCCAATAATTAACCCCTTAAGGACACACGACGTGTGGGACATGTCATAATTCCCTTTTATTCCAGAAGTTTGGTCCTTAAGGGGTTAAGGAGTGCAGAGATTAGGATAAAAGAAAACAACCCAAGCTCAAACCAGAGTACAGGAGTAAATATGCAACATCAGAAACTGGACAGTGGGGACAAGAGCTACACTGGTGCTTCTCAAAGAGGGGCAGTGCCGGTGAGTAGCTTGCTGCCCACAAGAGCAGGCTGATAGCGGTACTGGAGTAGTTGAGCAGGAGGTGAGTATTGCAAAAAGATAAACAAGACACATAAAAGGTAGATAAAAATATATAATTTTATTCGGACACTCTGGAGGGAAATAAAAAGAAGTTAAAATATGAATGACAGCTTAACTTCAAATAGTCATTTATGCATCAAATTGGTTTGATGATGAAATATGCTTTAAAGTATATTGCTTAAATGTCAAGGAGTAATTTATTTAAACACAAGGTATAAAAACACTTATGCTGCTTAAAAATAGTGTACATGAGAAATTATAACCTTATCAGTGCATAGTCTAATAAAATCATGTTGTTTATCTTCACATAGCAGCTCTCTCTACTTGTTGTAGTATTGCGTTGGCTGATCTAACCAAATAGGAGAGAGTTGGTAAATCAGGATTTAGGTAAAATTATGTTACTGAGAAACCTAATAGTGATATTTAGAGTCCTACTCTGCAATTGTCACGGTTCTCTGTCACTTCATCAAGTAGAATAATGTATCATTATTTAATTTTGGTGTCATTGTGAAACATATTTGTTGTAAGGCTATATTTTATTTGTTTGTTTATTTCACTTTGATGTTTTTTTTTCATATAGTCCAATTTTTCCTAGAAAAAGAAACTTGTGAGTCCATCAAATATATTTTATTTTTTTACTATATTCTTTATTTTTGCGTGCATAAAGAACAAGCAGTTACAGATGCATTTGTAATGCCCCAACAGCATATACTCACATTTGAACAATAAAAATTAAATTGGTAAGGCATGACATGGAAACACAATGCATATTTTTTATATAATGACATGAAGATTAGTCAAGAAAAGGTTAATATTTGGAAACATGCTGGTATCAGTTAGCCTGAGACATTAATCTAAGCCACTCACTTTAAGACACAAGAACCAGGAGATCATATGTGTGTGTCTACTAAAAGTAGAGAATGTTTGGGCAAACCTACTGAGTGCATGTCAAGAGAGTTATGCAGGCAGTTGGAATAGGCGAGACACGCAATTCTATATGTGTGCGGGAGAACGTGTCTATCGTGTGTGGGGGTATGCAGGAAAGCACCAACTGAAAAACAGATCAAGCTACGCTAAAACAAATTTGTGTACTGTAGTCTGGAGCTCCATGAAAAAGTCACATTAAGCCTTAAGTTGCCATGGATAAGTGAGTCCACATGTCTGATTGAGGTGCACATGAATTTTGTGAAGGGCACACTTGAGACACGGGATAGAATGCTTGTGACTGTCTCTATCATCCGACTCCCTCTGCTGATAAACAGTTGGAGCCTGCTGGTGGCCCTCGGAGGGTCGCTGCTGCATGGGTGCGGGTATCCCTCCAGCCCCAGGCTGGTGTAGAGGCCTGCATCTAGTTACGATAAACTCGGTGGCATCCAAAGTCCAAGTTTCCTCCACCTGTGGGAGTACTGCACGGCCTGGTGGTCTGCTGTCACATAGGGCGCTTAAGCCTCCGCAGATGTGGGTGATGCTTCCGGGTCCTAGCCCTTGTGGCCTTCAGCCCGGGTGGGCTATGGAGAGTGCGAGTGGTTTGGGGGACGGGTGCTGCGTCCGAGGGTGACCCCTTCGCTCCCTGCTCCTTGCGACCCTGCTCACCCCTGGCTGGCTTGTTTCGAGACTTGTTCCTGGCAGGTTGTTCATGATCCCTGAGTCTCTCCCAGAAGCGGAGAAATATTGCCTCCAAGCGCTGCATGGAGTCAGTGGCAGCGCCTTGTTAGGGCCATTGGTTTGGGAGCATGCTGTGTAGATAAGGTGAGTCAGCGGCCATCTTGAGTGCATTGCAGGAGGCCTTCGCTACATGAGCGGTGTTCAAGGCTTGAAACTCGATCCGAGCAGGGTGCTCCAGATGCCCAGTGCAGACCGGGATGACCCCCACTGGTCTAGAGGGGGGGGTAGGATGCAGGAGAGCTGAAGGATCTCTGTGTGTGTTTATGAGCGAAGAGACCGTCCGCCTCTTTATCTCTCTGAAAGGTGTTGTGCTTTAGATTACAGAGGCCTTACAGACTTATGGCGACATCTTCAATCAAAACATCATCTGAACATGCCACCATTGTGAAATTTCCCAAAGGCCCAAAGGAGACTCCTCAGTTTACAGCATAGTTAAAAAACTAGCGTAGTCCAAATCCATATGAAGTTTGCTCTTTATTATAAATCCATAAAATTAAAAAAATTAAATAAAATAAAAGGAATAGCACCTTAGGGGGAGGGTTGTTTCTCACCCTAAGGTGCAATTCCTATTATAATATTTTGTATTTTTATGTTTTTTAAGGATATTGTATTTTTTTCAAAATAATTTACATTTTATATGGATTTGGTCTATGCAATTTTCTAAGTATGCTGTAAATAGAGGAATTTTGTATTGTTACTGCTGACCACCTTCCTGACCATCAAATCAATTTCCTTTTGAGCCCGGTAGATGTACTAAATAGTGGATTGCTGTTTTCAAACTTCCATATAAAGTAGGTGTCTGCTCCATTTATACATCATTGTGAAACACCTATTAGTTTCCAGCAGATTGATGTGATATCACTAGCCCTGAAAGGTGTGGAGGAGAGGTATCAAAGCTAAATTTCAAACTTGCCTGGCTAACAAGAAAATACACCAGAAATTATGCTTTTGAGAGGGATTTCAGGGAAAGAGGGTCAAAACAATCTTACCAACCCTTAAAAGAGACCGTAATATCATACATCTAAGAAAATAAGATGACATAATCTTGGGCTGATAGTCCTAGTCCATGTAGCCATATTGCCGTTACAACCACCTAAACTCATTTATATCAAATTGCAACCATCTATGTGTACTTTCACCTTCCAGTGTAATGAAATTGGCATTATTAGGCTCATTTTGTGCTTCTCATAGAACTTAAAGGACTATTGTCCTGTCAAAACTATTCTTTAGTATAATAATACTTTCTGCAAGTTTTGAAAGGATATAGATTTTTTTAAATGATGTATGAGTGATTATATGCAAACCCATTGGCCAGCTCATATGTTTTTTTTTGGGATTCCAGGAACCATGACTATGACTCACCCCTGTTTATGCTGTTTGCTACGGTTTCAAGCTTTTATTAATATATGGACCATTAAGCTTGTTGGCTGCTGTGTGCTGTGAGTCATGGGCATGTAAGTGTTCTGTGATATGTGTCAGACTTGAAACCCTTAGGCCTTGCAAAAATACAGGATGCTGTGTCCTGGGCAAGTAAGTGTTCAGTGATGTGATTGTCAAGTGTCTTAAGACTGTAAATATACCTACTCTGACCTTTTCCATATTCTTGCCTTCAGGAATCCTACCTAGTCTGTACCAGACACTTTTAAAACGCTGAGTTTAGTAAGTAAAATTTGAAATTTCTCAGACATAAAAATTACACATTAATGACATTGCAGCCATCAAATCACATGGAATCAAAGTGTCATTAACTGCCCACTCCCCCAAAATGTGCCGTTTTAAAAGAACACTGTGAGGTTAGGGATAAGCCATAGAGTATAACATGTTTTACTAGTAGCTGTCCTAATGTACACAGAGTACATATAACAAGAAGGACTTCCTATGTTATTTGGCCCTACAAATAAAGAGATAGGCGAATTGAGGATAAAGGAGAGAGGTAAACTTAAATAAGGCAAAAATACAATAAAAATAAGAAAGAACCTTATCTCAAAAATGGAAAAGAAGTCTAGGTCAAAAAAGCTCAATTGTGAAAGGAAGAGATTAGGGTTTAGGCATGGAGTTCCCTTTTTAAACATGGAAAATGCTCGGGGGCGGACAACTAAAGAAGCTCTGGGTAAATGTTGGGTTGGGGGTTAGGATTTAGAATCATATGGAGTTAAGGTTAGTGGTTAGGATAAGGGCCAGAGTTAGCATTATAGTTTGAGTATAGTTAAAGGAACATAGATTTATGAAACTGGAATGTAATGGTTTTGGCAGGGGGTTTGGGTTTACATGGGACTTGAGGGGTTGAGGGTACCTGCCTTCAATCAGCTGCTGATTATATATTTCCCCTCATTCTCATTCAGGCAAAGCTGAATGTGACAATCAATAGTTTAGCTACTTGTAGCAGTAAGCGTATGCATCAGTAATGGCGGGCATTGTGACCTTTATTTTTTTACATACACTGCACAATGTCACAACACATTATTTTCCAAGAAGTGTAAATAATATTATGATAGCAATAATAAGTTATTCAAATATACCCCAAGGCATTTTGTGACAAAGACCAGCTGTGCGGGCACTTATGTACATCTGTTATACATTATGTAAAATAATCAGGGCTTAAAAATGATGTGATATTTGGAATTCCTTATGACGATAGTTAAATAAAAAATAAATGTACTTAATCCACATGATTTACCATTAAGCTTAACTATTAGAATGCAGTCTATTGTGTTTGTATATTTATAATTAGAGAAACATTACTTTTAATTACTTTTTCACCAGATCTTGCAGCAATATATTTAATAATTCACACAACATAATTATTGCAAGAACTTATCAATTTTTGACTGATCAGTTTTAAATGACATGGTAAAATAATTGAGTTTTTTTATATTGTATTTAAGGGTTAAGGTTATTTAGATTGAAAAATGGACAGATAAAAATGAAGCATGTGATTCAGGTATCTGGTGGGGACATACAGCAAAAAGCAGCCCAAAAAAATGTCACATTATCAAGAAGGCTCCAAGTGCCAGTGGCTCTTGGTTACATAGCAAGATTAAGTGACCAGTGCAATAGGATGAATTGAAATATTCAGTCAAAACTGTTGTTTTAGCAACACTATGGAACTATGATATAATCACAAATTCCATATTTAACCTTGACTTTGTAACTCACTTTCCATTTATGTTCATGTCTATCAAGTTGGAACTCTCAACTATAGTCTGGCAGATAATTCATCAAATGGCATTTTAGGGGCCAACAACATTGGTGCAGATGTTGTTGCCTTTCCATAAAATACTAGAAGTTGATTGGCTGAAATAGATAGGAGTAATGATCAGACCTTAAACTTGTTATCAGTTATGTTATATTGGCAGAATACTATCTTCCACAGTTCAGAACTGAGTCTTGATGCTTTCTCATACATTGCTGGACTTGTAGACCTGTGGCCAAACACACCCATATGAAGATTTGTGGTTTTCAAGCAAGTGAGCGGACTGCTAACCCAACAAACATCACCGCATGTGTATGAATGTTAACCACAGGCTCAACAATGTGTGAGCATCATGTCAGGAGTCTTAAGGCTATTTTGCTCCCCTACTGTAATCACAATGTCCTCCCCCCTGGCCCCCACCCCTGAGCGGTGGGTGGGGGCCCTAAACACAAATTGGGTGGGGGGGACCTAATGTCCTCCCCCCTTGCCCCTACCCCTGAGCGGTGGGTGGGGGCCCTAAAAAAAATGTCCCGCCCCAGGTGACTAGGGGTCCCCAAACCCCTAGTCACCACCACCCCCCCCCCCCCACCCCACAAAAAAAAATATCTTAATCCACCAATCAGAGTGTTATGAGTCAAATTACACAGCGTGGGAAAATTCCACAGAACTTTCCCACGCTGTGTAAAATGACACAGAGCACTCTTAGGGCCCCCACCCACCGCTCAGGGGTGGGGGCCAGGGGGGAGGACATTAGGTCCCCCCCCCAATTTGTGTTTAGAGCCCCCACCCACCGCTCAGGGGTGGGGGCCAGGGGGAGGACATTAGGTTCCCCCAATTTGTGTTTAGGGCCCCCACCCACCGCTCAGGGGTGGGGGCCAGGGGGGAGGACATTAGGTCCCCCCCAATTTGTGTTTAGGGCCCCCACCCACCGCTCAGGGGGGAGGATATTAGGTCCCCCCCCAATTTGTGTTTAGGGCCCCCACCCACTGCTCAGGGGTGGGGGCTAGGGGGGAGGACATTAGGTCCCCCCCAATTTGTGTTTAGGGCCCCCACCCACCGCTCAGGGGGGAGGACAGTAGGTCCTCCCCCCCTTACTTTTGTTTAGGGCCCCCACCCACCGCTCAGGGGTGGGGGCCAGGGGGGAGGACAGTAGGTCCTCCCAACTTACTTTTGTTTAGGGCCCCCACCCACCGCTCAGGGGTGGGGGCCAGGGGGGAGGACACTAGGTCCCCCCCCTATTACAATTTAGGCCCCCACCTGCCGCTCAGGGGTGGGGGCCAGGGGGGAAGACATTAGGTCCCCCCTTATTAGTATTTAGGGCCCCCACCTGCCGCTCAGGGGTGGGGGCCATGGAGGAGGACATTAGGTTCCCCCCCCTTATTCTTGTTTAGGGCCCCTACCCCTGAGCGGTGGGTGGGTGGGGGGGCCATCACTATTGTGGCCAGAAAGAGTCCCTGCGGGTTTTAAAATTCGCCTGCCTATTGAAGTCTATGGCGGTTCGCCGGGTTCGCCCATTCGCGAACATTTGCGGAAGTTCGCGTTCCCCGTTCACGAACGGAAAATTTCATGTTCGCGACATCACTACCAGCCAGCACTGTAGGGGCTATAAGAATGGCTGGTACAGAGATCTGTGTCAATAAGCAGCAACTTCATTATACAGAAGGGGTCTGTATGCAATACAGTGGTAAACCATCTTTAAAGTTCACCAGTTGCCTCTGGTGTGGTGGTATAATATGTTTAATGTGTATGCCAGATATGTAAGTGTGAGATATCTCAGTGAGAGCTTTGTGTGATGTTTGCACTGTGTGTAATATGTTTGCTGCATGTCGTTTGGTTGCTATGTGTCACAAGTGTCATTAGGGTGAAGGAAGGCTTCTATAAGATGGATGTAGGTTTGTCAACAGTTTCTGTCCCAGGAATTGAGAGGTACATTCTGAGTCCCAGACTTACCTCTATGTGCCCTGAATTGCCCATGGTCAGGACATTTCAAATGATTCCTTCTGACAACCCACAGGGAAGAGCTGCTATAAACGTGCACCAGCTTGCACCCACAGGGCACATCTGTATTAAAGGACCACTCTAGTGCCAGGAAAACATACTCGTTTTCCTGGCACTAGAGTGCCCTGAGGGTGCCCCCACCCTCAGGGACCCACTCCCGCCGGGTTCTGGGGGGAGGAAGGGGTTAAACTTACCTCTTTCTCCAGCGCCGGGCGGGGAGCTTTCCTCCTCCTCCTCTTCTTCCTCGTGACGTCATCGGCTGAATGCGCATGCGCGGCAGGAGCCGCGCTTGCATTCAGCCGGTCGCATAGGAAAGCATTCATAATGCTTTCCTATGGACGCTTGCGTGCTCTCACTGTGATTTTCACAGTGAGAAGCACGCAAGCGCCTCTCGCGGCTGTCAATGAGACAGCCATTAGAGGCTCTGGAGTCTGGCTTAACCCTCAGTATAAACATAGCAGTTTCTGTGAAACCAGGGCCGGTGCAAGGATTTTTGCCGCCCTAGGCAAAAAAAAATTTGCCGCCCCCCCCATATGTCCAGCCCACCATGTGACATCACAATGCCCCGCCCATATGCTCTGCCATATGGGCCAACGCCAGTCTTCACAAAGTGTCTTATCTGAAAAGACAGTGTGTTTACATTAAAAAGCCTACAGGCACAGGCTATAGACACCAGAACCACTACATTATGCTGTAGTGCTTCTGGTGACTATAGTATCCATTTAATGTGAGGTAAATTAGAGATTAGTGCCACTAATAATATATTGGATTGCCTACTTACCACCAGATGAGGACAAGAGGCTGATGATGGGCTCAGTCTGGCTCCACAGGTCTGGTGTAGAAGAGGCTCTCTGGAGACTGTTTTTAACAGTGCTCACAACAATTAACGAACAGGAAGCAGCTCCATTTTTTAGGGCCCCTTACACAGCTCAAGGTCTGGGCCCCCAGGGGGCATACGCCTACAATGCCCACCCATAAATCCACCTACATGGCCCATCCATGCATTGGGGAAGTTTTACGTGTGCAATTTGTGTAAGGGATGTAGTGTGTTTATAGGGGATGTAGTGTGTGTTTGCGTGTAAGGAATGCATTGTATGTTTCTGGGTGTGTGTGTGTGTGTGTGTAAGGGCTGCAAGGTTTGTTTCTATGTATGTAATTGAATGCAGTGTGTGTCTGTAAGGGGTGCATTAATTATGTAAGAGAACGTAAGGGATGCATTGTGTGTTTCGGGTGTGTCTGTGTGTGAGTAGGAATGCATTGTATGTTTCTGTGTGTGGGGGGGGGGATGCATTGTGTATGTGTGTAGTGTAAAAGAGAGGGTTTGTGGGGTAGGATAGGGACTGGGAGGGGAACAGCTCTTTCTTTTTTTTTTTTTTTAAATCATAGTGCTCTCCCCTCAATTATTGATTTCCCCTTCCCTTCTGTCCCTCCGTGTTCTCCCCTTCTGTCACTTAGTGCTCTCCCTTGGCCCCCTGTCCCTCTGCAGTCCCCCTTGGTGGTCTTCTCACTCCTCCCTCCCCCCTTAGTGGTCCTCCCTCTCCCAAACCCCTTAGTGGTCCTCCCTCTCCCAAACCCCTTAGTAGACCTTCCCCTACTCCCCCCACCCCATTAGTGGTAATCACCCTCCTCACCTCTCCTTAGTAGTCCTCCCTCCTTACCCCCCTTTGGTGGTCCTTCCCCCCCTTAGTGGTCCTTATCCCCCCTCCCTCCCCTAGTGGTCCTTATCCCCCTCCCCTAGTGGTCCTTATCCCCCCTCCCCTAGTGGTCCTTATCCCCCCCAACCTCCCATAGTGGTCCTTATCCCCCCTCCCTCCCCTAGTGGTCCTTATCCCCCCTCCCCTAGTGGTCCTTATCCCCCCCCCAACCTCCCATAGTGGTCCTTATCCCCCCCAACCTCCCATGGTGGTCCTTATCCCCCCTCCCTCCCATAGTGGTCTTTATCCCCCCTTCCCTCCCATAGTGGTCCTTATCCCCCCTCCCTCCCATAGTGGTCCTTATCCCCCCCTCCCTCCCATAGTGGCCCTTATCCCCCCTCCCTCCCATAGTGGTCCTTATCCCCCCCATGCCTCCCCTAGTGGTCCTTATACCCCCCTCCCTTAGTGGTCCTTATACCCCCCTCCCTTAGTGGTCCTTATACCCCCCTCCCTTAGTGGTCCATATACCCCCCCTCCCTTCCTTAGTAGTCCTTATACCCCCCTCTCTTCCTTAGTGGTCCTTATACCCCCCCTCCCTTAGTGGTCCTTATACCCCCCCCCTAGTGGTCCTTATAGCCCCCCCTCCCTTAGTGTTCCTTATACCCCCCCTCCCTTAGTAGTCCTTATTCCCCCCCCCTCCCTTAGTGGTCCTTATACCCCCCCCCCCTTAGTGGTCCTTATACCCCCCCCCCCTTAGTGGTCCTTATAAACCCCCCCCTCCCTTAGTGGTCCTTATACACCCCCCTTAGTGGTCCTTATACCCCCCCCCCAGTGGTCCTTATAACCCCCCCTCGCCCTTAGTGGTCCTTACCCTCCCCTCCTGCCCATGTAGCGTGGCCGGGCGGCGCGGAACGCGGGACAGGAACCTCTGTTTCCTGTACCCGGCCGCCGGCGGAATGACCGGAAATGCTCACTCAGTGAGCACTTCCTGTCATTCCGCCAGCGGCCGGGTACAGGAAACAAAGGTTCCTGTCCCACGTTCCGCGCCGCCCGGCCACGCTACATGGAGAGACCGGCAGGAGGGAGCGCTCTGCGCTTCCCTCCTGCCGGTCACTCAAACCCGGCCGCCCTCCATGCAGCAGTGCTGCGCCGCCTGGGGCTTGTTAAAGCGCTCAGACGGCGCAGCATGAGGAGGCGCAGCGGGGACAGGGTTCCGGCGCCCCCTGGTAAGTTGCGCCCTAGGCGGCTGCCTAGGTCGCCTTACAGGTGGCGCCGGCCCTGTGTGAAACTGCTATGTTTATAAAAAAAAGGGTAAAAGCTAGCTGGACCTGGCACCCAGACCACTTCATTAAGCTGAAGTGGTCTGGGTGCCTAGAGTGGTCCTTTAACTTACTAGGCATGTGTCTTGTAACAGGTGGTGAAAATGATAGTGATACTGGTGAGGGCATGTCTTCCTCAACACCATCTAAGTACTTCACTAAAGCAAGTTTCCTAGGCTATAGCCTAACATGCACCATAAGAATGCAATAGTTTTGGTTTCCCAAATCCCAGACTGTAGTGTTCCTACAGCAACCCAGACATGCTATGCCCATGGAATAAGACACGTAAGGATTAAGCCATACAGTTGTCACATAAAAAAGGAATATAATTTAGAGATATGACATCATATATCATTGGTGTAAACATATAATACTGCAAAATTAATTGAACTGTATTTTCTACAAGTCTACAGTATTTAAAAACATATTTATTTGAATGTGAAGCTGATTTCAATGCTAGGCTAATTCACATAGACAACAGTGACAAACAGAAAATCTTCTTTTACACTAACTTGGGACATTTGCTCACTGCACTATGGAATTGTGTAAACCTAAAAACCCTGTATACAACTATTGCGTATGTTGATTTTAAAGC
This sequence comes from Pelobates fuscus, assembly GCF_036172605.1. Lineage (NCBI taxonomy): Eukaryota > Metazoa > Chordata > Amphibia > Anura > Pelobatidae > Pelobates > Pelobates fuscus. The sequence continues at coordinate 255,876,160 of NC_086318.1, forward strand.
AGCTGAAATCACCATCTGACCCAGCTGTGAAGGCAAGAAAAAAAAAAAGCAAGAAGTAAAAAAGAACAGATGCACTTGCAGCACAAGACGAGTCTGATGACCTTTTGTACAGTTTTGAGTTTCTGATTGTGTTAATGCTATGACTGCAGCTGCACTTATTGGCTACATAACAAATTCTAAATCAGCTTAGGCCTCCATTTTAAAACATGGTACAGTAGGTGATAGTGATTTAGTATTTTGTATTTCATTGTATTTTAGTTGACAGTTTATAGTAAAAAAAACTAAAACAAATTGTGGAAAAGACTAAAAGTGGGATTAAATGAACAGCTGGAAATAGAAAATACATTTTCTAAGTGTATACAGCCGTTACAACATACTGTGGTGGAATCTCGGTAAAAATAAATTTAGTAGGCCGAGATTACCACGTGGCATGTGTACGTGCATATGCTGACGTATCGATCAGTTAGTTGCACGAGGCAAGATACGATCAGTAGTGTACGGAGCATGTGCAAGAATACAGGATGTAGTATTCCCCTCCTCCATTGTGCTGGACAAGCCATGCGGTCAAGCAGGAAGTTAATTCTTATTTGTATTGATTGGTCAAGAGAATGTGCGGGTGGAGCTTAATATGGGAGGAGTTATGTGCCTATATAAGGAGCCTGCACTATTGTCCGGGGCTCAGAACTTGCTGTATTTTGGTGACATTAGTCCCTCTGAGTCCCGATCGGTGAACCGAATAAAGAATCTCTTCCTTCCTGAAGAAACCTGTGTCCATCTCTCTGTGCTTGGCTTCCGTCAGTTTCTCCGGTATCATTTGGTGCATTGGCCGGGAAGCTCATCGTTCAACGGTAGCTGAGAGGCAGAGGCGTGAGACGGTCTATCTTTGCCCACGTTCTCTACGGCTGCACCCCTGAACTTCTGCGTGGACCTCCCTTCGTCTCGGCGCCACTGGTCTGTTGTCCAGGAGATCATCGGCCTCTACGTAAGAAGTGCTGGGGTGTCCCCGTCGATGAGTGTGAACTCAGGTTCAGGAACGAGTAGGTAAGACAACTGCTGTTTTAGACGGCAGACCCACTAGGGGTATACCGATTGTGCGGTAGGCCCATAAGGGGTTTGAATTGTGTATGGAATCTGCCCCCTCTGTCGGAGGGAAGGAGCGAAGGCGCACCGCTCAATCGAACGCTCTTTAGTAAGACCGTTTGATTTGGTTTGGAGTCAGGCGGGGTTCTGTGTAAATAGCCCTAGCCGGACACCGGTGTCTTGTCTAGACTAGCGTTCTAGGGTGTACAATTCGTTCGCTAGGTCGGAGGGACCGGGAGACTAAGCAGACTCTGATGTACATTATCGTTTGCTAGATCTCAACCTATCTTGGCTAAGTGGGAAGGCGTGTAAATTTGGAACCCACTAGACTATTGATAGAGTAGAAAGACTAAAAGGGTTCTGTTGTAAATTCCGCCCTCTAGTTCGCTATATGTGGTGCTTGGGCAGTGTGGCTAACCAAAACGGATGTAGATAGTTTTAGGTAGTCCATCAAGGTACTGGCCAATAGTTTAGTTGGGATTGTATATGTGTTAAAGATTGTTAGTAAAGTGTATATCTTGTTAGATAGCGCGAGCTCAGCCGTCTAGCGAGAGTGTTAATAGTGTGTTGCTGTATCATAGTGCACGGTACCATAACCCTGTATATTTACTGACACTGTATATAAGTACTAATCATTGTCGTCTATTGCATGTTTAACACCATAACCACTAATAATTGTATTGTGACCTTAAATTGTGCTTTGACCTATGCTAACCGTACTGTAACTACTATTTGTAAAAGACGATGTTACTGGGGTGTGTTATAGACGGGTAATTCATGTATAGAGAATTATAGCGTGGGTGACTGTATAGTTTCGCCAAAGGGCATAATATTGATTATTTAGTGACTGGTGTAACAGCTGTGTGTGTACGGGAATTCCCTGAGTGTTCATTGTGTTATTGTGTACGTTTCACTTGGTAACTGTACCACGTGGTGCTGTTGCCGGAAGAAACGGGTGTGACTGTTGAATAGAACGTGTGCATAGTATTCGTTGTCAACGACGCTCCATTGATAAGTATGGGCGCGTCGGAGTCGACGATTTTGGATTCCTTAGGTTGTATGGTAAAGAATTTTAAAAAGGGATTTACAACATGTGATTTTGGGGTTAAAATGTCCCCTGTACGTTTGGTCACTTTGTGCACTAGGGAGTGGCCTACTTTGGTTGCGGCATGGCCACCACGTGGCAGTTTGGATCCAACTCTGGTACAGCGTGTACACGTGGCTGTATCAGGTAGGCCTGAACTTTACGTTCAGTTTCCATATATTGATTGTTGGAGACAGGCCGTAAACGACTCGCCAAGATGGATTCGGATATGCCACGAGGAGCAATGTCGCCTCATGGTGGCCAGGACTTGTTTGTCCACTAGGACTATGGTTAGGCCCATTTTGGACACGCCCCCTGAGTCCGAGATCCCTTTGCCGCCCCCTTACTTCCCTCTAGAAGGAAGTGATACGAGTACAGGAAGTTCTACACCCCTTCCCCCATTGCCCCCATCCACTTCCGCTTCCTCCTCCAGTGCAGAATCCACCCCCCGTCGTACTAAACCGCCCCTTCCGGAACCAACCCCCGTTAGATCCGAATATCCTGATTTGGCGCCACTTCAAACTTCCGGTCAAGCTTCTTCTAGCTCGGCTCGGAATATTCTATTCACCGACCTTTCCCAAAATCAAGCTTCCACATCCTCATGCCTTACCACCCCCCGACTGGAACCTCTAACCGACGCCCCTCCACGTAGCCCTATACTAACCAGACAACTGACCGGTACCCAACAACCCAAACATTACCAGATGCCTCTTCGTTTGAATCCTGGGTCAGCCTATCTCGATGCCGCAGGTCAAATGGTATATGCTGATCCAGTCTTTGTATATGTCCCGTTCACGACTACCGATCTCTTGAATTGGAAGACCCACAATTCCTCGTACACGAGAAACCACAAGCTATGACTGATCTGTTCACCTCGATAGTTCAGACACATAATCCGACATGGGCTGATTGCCAGCAGTTATTAATGACATTGTTCAATAATGAGGAAAGGACTAGGATTAACCAAGCGGCCATTAAAGCGCTAGAGGATGAAGCCCGTGCTTTAAATCAAGCCAATCCAGCAGCATGGGCCGCAACACATTATCCTAATACCAATCCCGATTGGAATGTTAATGGCGCAGATATGGTTCAACTAAAAGCCTATAGAGACGCTATAATTGCTGGCATGAAAGCCGGAGGGAAGAAAGCCATTAATATGTCGAAGACAGTTGAGGTGATTCAGAAAAGTGATGAAGCGCCCAGTGTCTTTTATGACCGATTATTGGAGGCATACCGCTTGTATACCCCCTTTAATCCGGAGGACGCTGATAATTCCCGAATGGTAAACTCCGCCTTTGTCAGCCAAGCCTACGGGGATATTAAGCGCAAGCTACAAAAGTTAGAAGGGTTTGCAGGAATGTCCATCACCCAACTAATGGAGGTAGCGAATAAGGTGTACATGAATAGGGAATCAGAAAGTAAGAAAGAGGAAGAGCGCAAGATGCGTAAAAAGGCTGCTATGCTAGCGGTAGCGATCGCAGGCGTAGATAGACGGGGCCCAGATAGAGGCGATAGTAGGTGGAATAGGGAGCCCTTGAGTAGGAATCAGTGCGCGTATTGCAGAGAAGAAGGGCATTGGAGAAGTGAGTGTCCGCAAAGAGAGCAGTACGAGAGAGACCCACCCAGGGCAGGTTATGGAAACTTTAGAGGCAGAGCGAGAGGTAGAGGAGGCCCCGGAGGGAGCAATGGTAATAGAGGAAGTAATGGGAACAGAGGAAGTGTAAGAGAAGACAGGTACTGATACCGGAGAAACTGACGGAAGCCAAGCACAGAGAGATGGACACAGGTTTCTTCAGGAAGGAAGAGATTCTTTATTGGATCACCGATCGGGACTCAGAGGGACTAGCGTCACCAAAATACAGCAAAGTCTGAGTACTGAATACATAGAGTACATTCCTTATATAGCACTGTAGCTCCTCCCACAATTAACTACACCCACACATACCCTTAACCTATTTAATAAATAGAGTCTAAACTCATCCATCCGGTCTAACCACGTGGCTCATCTGATACAAAGGAGAGGGACGCGTAATTCCAGTTCTTACATTCCTGCACCTGGTCAGTACAGTGATAACAGTATCTTAGCTACGTGTAATTAACTAACTGATACTACAAACACATATACATACATATGCCTTGTGGCAATCTTAGCCTGCTAAACTTGTATTTTACTGGAATTACATCACATTCCCCCCTTTGATGCCTCTGATATTTCACAATTACTTGAGGCATCACTTAACCTTGGTTTGCATATACCTCAGGTTACCATGAACCAGACCAGACTTATCTTATGATGTGAATCTTTTAACACTCATCTTCCTGCATTGGTTCTCCTTGATCTAGAGCCTTATACTTATATATCGCCATTATCTGTGCAGCAGCCTTCCTCTCTGCTATACTTCCTATCAGGCTTTGCACAGACCTAACTACTAAGGGTATAAGACACGGTAGGAGTAGACACAACAGTAAAATCAGTAGGACTCCACCTACCACTGCCTTAAGCCCTCCAAACCACTCATACCAGCTACCAAACCAACTACTTGGATTGTACCCTTTCCATACCTGAGTAGGCACATGCACTAGTTTAACCATATGGCTAGTAAGCTCAGCTATTGCTTGCCCTTCGTCATCTATTTGAAGACAGCAATTGCTCAGGTTAAACTTCCCACATACACCTCCCTCTACTGCCAAAAGGTAATCCAAGGCTAATCTATTTTGGTACACTGCTGTCCTCATCCTGGTATTATGCTTCGCTAGAAGATTGAGTGCTTGTGAGGTCTCATTAGTAATAATCTCAACCACCGCCTGTAATCTTATAATACGGTTGAGCATATAAATTGGGGTTCTATAACCAAAGGTACCATCTTCTGCCCACGTGGCTGGCCCATAATAATCTATGATACGCTGGGGAGGCCATTCATTATCTTCCCAGGTGCCTATCTCTAAGGGTCCCCTTTTCTTCCTATGATTCACATCATACACTTTAACACCTAAAGTCTCACCTGTTTCAATCGGTAACAAGAAGAAGGATGGTTTGAGCATACCCAACACACATGCCCCTTCCCAGTCCTGTGGCAACTCCGAATAGGCTTTCTTACCACAGATCCAGTACAAATTTGCTGGGGCTCTCCAGGTAGATGTGATGGATAAATCAAACCACACATCCTTTAAACTGGCATATCTAGCAAACGGGTTAGATGGTTCTGAGACATTTGAAGCCGACCACCAAGTTGTATTTTTAGTATCATCATCATAAGCTTTTTGCCCTAGACAAGTTAATTCTCCTACAGAAGTATTATACATTATTCCTTTCCTTGCTATGCAAACATAACCTATGATGGAGGTCTTTAATCTCCACTCAGATTTACCTCTAACACTCAAATGATAATCGGCTTGTGTAGATATTAGTTGGTCAACTGCCTCAGAACCGGACATTACTTCCTTTGCTTCCCAAGGCCATTGGTCTCCCATGTTAGTACCTCCACACACATAGCAGTTGGTAACATTAAGACTACCGGCAATACTTTCAGCTAGGTCAATGAACAGGTTTTTAGCGTTATGGGGGATCTTATTATCTATACTCATCTCTTCATAAAAGGAATGGTATACTTGATGAGTCTGGGAGGATACCGTATCAGTCTCTATTCCTATAAACAATAATGTCCCAGGATCTAAACCCGTCCCGTATATCTGAAACCCAAATAAATTTCCATACTTATCTAGGAACTTGTCGGGGTTATTAATAAGTATATGGACTGGGTTGCATTCCATAGACTTACAATAAGGGCTAGTCGGCAACTTAGTCACTATCATGTCTTTGTCTACTGTCTGTCCCCAAGTCGCCCACCCCACACAAGACCAATATGGACAAAAGTTATAGTCTTTATTTGGGCATCTAGGACTCACATATTTATTTTTACTACTGGGACAAATATATTTATCATTAGACCCATACGTCCTCTCCCATCTAAGATCCCCACATACATTCCACGGTTTTCTACCACTTGATATCGCCTTACATGCATCAAATAGCAGAACACCCGAAGAATGTACGGATTCTAACACCGTCTTATTAATTAGGGTCCCCTGAGGATCTCCATTCCTGAGAGTCAACCAAATTGTACGAGGTTGATACTCTGGACTGAAGCACTTAGGTTCTCCTACTCCTAAATGGCACACACTATAGTCTATATTTAGGTATCTACATCTTGATACCTCTCCTTTACATTCGTATTGTGAATGCCAAATTAGGGTTTGGGAAATATGGTTACCTGTTCTCGTAGTCTTAATGCATACCTCACAGCTAGGAGTGTCGGTACCTCTACCTTCCTGAATATAAAAACACATATAAATAAACACAATCAAAAGCACATCTTTCGCCGTCATCCTCAGTCTTCGTCCGTGCGATGGAACCTCAGCTTCCAGGATGTGAGGGCTGCAGGGAATGGAGTTCTGCTCGTCTTCACAGGTGTCCCTTCGAGACTTTCCTGGCTTATACACTATGTGATGGTAAGCGGACAGGCTTTATTATGGCCTTCTCACTCACACCTGTAACAATAAAATTTGTAATCCACAATAATTCCTCGTTACTCCGACTGAGTAGTGCGTTTCAACCGGATCTTGCAGGGATTCTCTGGATCTGCTGTAATTTGCCAAGAATCGACTGCTGCTGGTTTAACCCTGGAGTGATGTATCCACGGAGTTACTTCGGCTACTTTTATCGCTGTAGGGGTAGACAAAAGAACAACATAAGGACCTCTCCACTTGGGCCCTAACGGTACATTATTCCACTCTTTAATCCACACTTGGTCTCCTGGATGATAACTATGAACAGGGGGATAAATATTCACAGGTAATCTATCTTGTACCCATTTCTGTACCTCCTCCATAGTCTTACCCAACTCTACAACCTGCTGCCGGGTAATTCCTTCTCCCAACTGACTCAAGTCCCCCCTTAAGTTACCAAGTACGGGAGGTGGTCGCCCATACATGATTTCAAAAGGAGAGAGGCCCATCCTTCTGGTAGGGGTACTGCGGATTCGCAATAAAGCTATGGGTAAGAGAACGTTCCACTTAAGTTGGGTTTCCTGACACATTTTAGCCAACTGGTTCTTTATAGTTCTATTCATTCTCTCTACCTTACCAGAACTCTGGGGTCTATATGCAGTATGAAGCCTCCACTTTATACCAAGCATATGAGTCAGTTGTTGTAGGCACTGATGAACAAAAGCTGGACCATTGTCCGATCCTATAGAACAGGGTAGTCCATATCGGGGTATTATTTCTCGTAGCAGGAATCTTACAACTTCTCCTGCTTTCTCTGTACGAGTAGGACATGCTTCTACCCAGCCTGAATAGGTGCACACAATTACCAACAGGTAACGATGTCCACCCGATTTAGGCATTACTGTAAAGTCTATTTGTAGATCGGACATGGGGAGTCCCCCCATAAACTGGACTCCTGGTGGCTTTACTGGTCCTTGTCTTGCATTATTCTTAGCACACGTTACACATCTGCGTACAATGGCCTGAGTCAAGTTGGACAATATATTTACTCTTAAACCTTCAGCCAATTGTAACGCTCGTGTTAGTGCTATTAATTCTGCCTTTTGTGCTGATGTTCCTTTCGCCAGTGGCCGAGCTTCTATCACCTTGTCTATTGTTGTCACTGCATATCCTGCATAGCGGATCCCTTCTTTCACATAACTACTGCCGTCGGTGTAATATTGAACATCGGGGTTCTGGATGGGAAAATCACGAAGATCTGGTCTACTTGAAAATACTTCATCCATTACTTCCAAACAATCATGTTGACTTTCAGTAGGTTGCGGCAAAAGGGTAGCTGGATTTAAGGTGTTTACAGTCTCTAAATGCACTCTTGGGTTTTCACACAACATTGCTTGATACTTGGTCATACGGCTGTTACTAAACCAATGATTTCCTTTGTAATCCAACAACGTCTGTACTGCATGTGGGACTCGTACATAAAGTTCTTGACCCAGAGTGAGTTTATCGGCTTCAGCTACTAGCAGGGCGGCTGCAGCTACGGCTCTTAGACAAGGTGGAAGTCCGCTGGCCACTGCATCCAGTTGCTTAGACATGTAGGCAACAGGTCTTTGCCATGATCCCAAGTACTGTGTCAATACTCCCACAGCCATTCTTCTTTGCTCGTGTACATATAAGTAGAATGGTCGTGTGTGATCAGGTAGACCTAATGCTGGGGCACTCATCAAAGCCTTCTTCACATCTTCAAATGCCGTTTGCTGTTCTTGGGTCCATAAGAAGGGGTCGTGCTCTGTACCTTTGATGGCTGCGTACAGAGGTTTTGCCAGTATCGCATAGCTGGGAATCCATATCCTACAGAAGCCTGCTGCCCCCAAGAATTCTCGCACTTGTCTTCTATTCTTGGGTATTGGTATTTGGCAGACAGCTTCTTTTCTCTCTGGCCCCATAATCCTTTGACCTTCAGAGATATGGAATCCCAGATACTTGACAGTTGGCAAACACAACTGAGCCTTCTTCCTGGACACCTTGTATCCTGCCTTCCAGAGAATATGTAGTAGATCGTGCGTTGCTTGCTGACATTTTTCTTTTGTAACTGCTGCTATCAACAAGTCATCTACATATTGTAACAATACACATTCTCCTGGGATAGACTCGAAATCCAGTAGATCTTGACTTAGAGCTGAACCAAATAGGGTAGGTGAATTTTTAAACCCTTGGGGCAGTCTTGTCCAAGTCATTTGGCGTTTTGAGCCCGTTACAGCGTTCTCCCATTGGAAAGCGAAAATACATTGGCTTTCTGCGGCAATTCGGAGGCAAAAGAAGGCATCTTTGAGATCTAAGACTGTGAAGTAAGTAGCCCCGCCCGGAATTAAAGCAAGCAGGTTATATGGATTGGGTACAACTGGATGTATGCTAACAACCGCATCATTGACTGCTCTTAAGTCCTGTACAGGTCGATACTCATCTGTACCGGGCTTTTGAACAGGCAGCAATGGGGTGTTCCAGGGGGAAGTACAGAATTTTAGGATACCATACCGTATGAACTTATCCAGATAGGATTGGATGTTCTTCTTAGCCTTCTGCGGAATGTGATATTGTCTTAGGCTCACTGGATAAACCCCATGTTTCAGTTCAATTTTTATTGGTGGAATATTGCGGGCCAGTCCTGGTGGGTTGTTCTCTGCCCAAACTCCTGGTATGTTAAACAATGTCTCATCACTCCTAGGGTTTTGGCTAGTCAACACTGTATAAAGTCGCCACTCTTCTTCCTTTGGTACGGATAAAGTCATAATACCTGAAGGTCCATTAAACTTTAAGGATGTTGTTCCATTTGGTAGGAACGTAATCTGCGCTTGTAATTTTGATAGCATATCACGTCCCAGCAATTGGACTGGACATTCAGGCATATAAAGGAATTGGTGTTTTACTACGTGGCCTCCCAATGTACAGAGTCGACTTTTAAGAACCGGTTTTTCAGCACTTCTTCCAGTTGCTCCTATCACAGTAATAGTCCTTCCAGATGGAGGAGCAACTAGATTAGTCACCACTGAATGTTCAGCACCAGTGTCGATCATGAACGCACTCCTTTTCCCCCCTATTGATACATCGACCATAGGCTCCGCTCGACCAAGGGGGATGGAGCCCGGTCGGTATCAATAGTCCTCCATGACCGTGTCAGCCAATCCTACAAAGTCCCTACCTTCTCTATCGCGGGACCTTTGCGCTGCTGGAATATACCTGTCTTCCCTAACACTTCCTCTGTTCCCATTACTCACTCTATAACCATTACTCCCTCCGGGGCCTCCTCTACCTCTCGCTCTACCTCTAAAGTTTCCGTAGCCTGCCCTGGGTTGGTCTCTCTCGTACTGCTCTCTTTGCGGACATTCGTTCCTCCAATGCCCTTCTTCCTTGCAATACGCGCATTGATCCCTACTCAAAGGCTCCCTACTCCATCTATTATTGCCTCTATCTGGGCCCCGTTTATCTACGCCTGCGATCGCTACCGCTAGCATATCAGCCTTTTTACGCATCTTGCGCTCTTCCTCTTTCTTACTTTCTGTATCCCTGTTCATATAGACCTTATTTGCTACCTCCATTAGTTGGGTGATGGACATACCTGCAAACCCTTCTAACTTTTGTAGCTTGCGCTTAATATCTCCGTATGCTTGGCTGACAAAGGCGGAGTTAACCATTCGGGAATTGTCTGCGTCTTCCGGATTAAAGGGGGTATACAAGCGGTATGCCTCCAATAATCGGTCATAAAAGACACTGGGCGCTTCATCGCTTTTCTGGATCACCTCAACTGTCTTCGACATGTTAATGGCTTTCTTTCCTCCGGCTTTCATGCCAGCAATTATAGCGTCTCTATAGGCTCTGAGTTGAACCATATCAGCACCATTTACGTTCCAATCGGGATCGGTGTTGGGATAGTGTGTCGCGGCCCATGCTGCTGGATTGGCTTGGTTCAAAGCACGGGCTCTATCCTCTAATGCTTTAATGGCTGCTTGATTTATTCTTGTCCTTTCCTCATTGTTAAATAAAGTCATTAGTAACTGCTGGCAATCAGCCCATGTCGGATTATGCGTCTGTACTATTGAGGTGAACAGATCAGTCATAGCTTGTGGTTTCTCAGTATACGAGGAATTATGGGTCTTCCAGTTTAAAAGATCGGTTGTGGTAAATGGGACATATACGAAGACTGGGTCAGCGTGTGCCATTTGACCTGCGGCATCGATATAAGCTGACCCGGGATTCAGACGAAGAGGCATCTGATAGTGCTTTAATTGTTGGGCACCAGTCAACTGTCGGGTTTGGATGGGGCTACGTAGAGAGGCGTCAGTCATGGGTTCCGGTCGGGGAGAGATAGGGTATGGGGATGTGGGAGGTCGGTTTTGGGAAAAGGTCGTAAATAAAACACTTCGAGCCGAGCTAGATGAAGCTTGACCAGAAGTCTGAAGTGGCGCCAAATCAGGATATTCGTTTCTAATGGGGGTGGATTCTGGTTCCGGAAGGGGAGATTTAGTACGAGGGGGGGTGGATCCTGTACTGGAGGAGGAAGCGGAAGTGGATGAGGGTAATGAGGGGAGGGGTGCAGGACTTCCTGCGTTTGCGTCACTTCTTCTTAACGGAAAGTAAGGGGGCGGCAAAGGGATCTCGGACTCAGGGGGCGTGTCCAAAATGGGCCTAACACCAGTCCTAGTGGACGAGCAAGTCCTAGCTACCATGAGGCGACACTGCTCCTCGTGGCATGTCTGGAGCCATTTTGGCGAGTCATTTACGGCCTGTCTCCAACAGTCAATATAAGGAAACTGGCCGTAAAGTTCAGGCCTACCCGATACAGCCACGTGTAAGCGCTGTACCAGAGTTGGATCCAAACTGCCACGTGGCGGCCATGCCGCAACCAAAGTAGGCCACTCCCTAGTACACAAAGTGACCAAACGTACAGGAGACATCTTTACCCCAAAATCACAAACTTTGAATCCCTTTTTAAAATTCTTAACCATACATCCTAAGGGATCCGGAATCGTTGACTGCGACGCACCCATACTTAACAATGGAACGTCGTCGACAACGAATACTATACACGCGTACTATTCAACAGTCACACCCGTTTCCTCTGGCAACAGCACCACGTGGTACGGTTACCAAGTGAAACGTACACAATAACAATAAACACTCAGGGAATTCCCGTACACACACAGCTGTTACACCAGTCACTATATAATCAATATTATGCCCTTTGGCGTAACTATACAGTCACCCACGCTATAATTCTCTATATACGAATTACCCGTCTATAACACACCCCAGTAACATCGTCTTTTACAAATAGCGGTTACAGTACGGTTAGCATAGGTCAAAGCACAAGTTAAGGTCACAATACAATTATTAGTGGTTATGGTGTTAAACATGCAATGGACGACAATGATTAGTACTTATTATATAATGTCAGTAAATATACAGGGTTATGGTACCGTGCACTATAATACAGCAACACACTATTAACACTCTCGCTAGACGGCTGAGCTCGCGCTATCTAACAAGATATACACTTTACTAAAACAATCGTTAACACATTTACAATTCCCAACTAAACTATTGGCCAGTACCTTGAATGGACTACCTAAAACTATATACACCCGTTTTGGTTAGCCACACTGCCCAATCACCACATATACATAGCGAGCTAGAGATCCGAATTTACACAGGCGCCTCTTAGTCGTACTATCAAAAGTCTAGTGGGTTCCAAATTTACACGCCTTCCCACTTAGCCCAGATAGGATGAGAACTAGCGAACCGAATTTACACAGGCGCCGCTTAGTCTCCCGGTCCCTCCGACCTAGCGAACGTAATATACACCCTAGAACGCTAGTCTAGACAAGACACCGGTGTCCGGCTAGGGCTATTTACACCAGGACCCCGCCTGACTAACCAAATCAAACGGTCTGACTAAAGAGCGTTCGATCGAGCGGTGCGCCTTCGCTCCTTCCCTCCGACAGAGGGGGCAGATACAGATTCAAAAACCCCTTTGGGCCTACCGCACAATCGGTATACCCCTAGCGGGTCCTGCCGTCTAAAACAGCAGTTATCTTACCTCCTCGTTCCTGAACCTGAGTTCACACTCATCGACGGGGACACCCCAGCACTTCTCACGTAGAGGCCGATGATCTCCTGGACAACAGACCAGTGGCGCCGAGACGAAGGGAGGTCCACGCAGAAGTTCAGGGGTGCAGCCGTAGAGAACGTGGGCAAAGATAGACCGTCTCACGCCTCTGCCTCTCAGCTACCGTTGAACGATGAGCTTCCCGGCCAATGCACCAAATGATACCGGAGAAACTGACGGAAGCCAAGCACAGAGAGATGGACACAGGTTTCTTCAGGAAGGAAGAGATTCTTTATTGGATCACCGATCGGGACTCAGAGGGACTAGCGTCACCAAAATACAGCAAAGTCTGAGTACTGAATACATAGAGTACATTCCTTATATAGCACTGTAGCTCCTCCCACAATTAACTACACCCACACATACCCTTAACCTATTTAATAAATAGAGTCTAAACTCATCCATCCGGTCTAACCACGTGGCTCATCTGATACAAAGGAGAGGGACGCGTAATTCCAGTTCTTACATTCCTGCACCTGGTCAGTACAGTGATAACAGTATCTTAGCTACGTGTAATTAACTAACTGATACTACAAACACATATACATACATATGCCTTGTGGCAATCTTAGCCTGCTAAACTTGTATTTTACTGGAATTACATCACAGTACTATCCAGCAGCGCAAAGGTCCCGCGATAGAGAAGGTAGGGACTTTGTAGGATTGGCTGACACGGTCATGGAGGACTATTGATACCGACCGGGCTCCATCCCCCTTGGTCGATCGGAGCCTATGGTCGATGTATCAATAGGGGGAAAAAGGAGTGCATTCATGATCGACACTGGTGCTTAACATTCGGTGGTGACTAACCTAGTTGCTCCTCCATCTGGAAGAACTATTACCGTAATAGGAGCAACTGGAAGAAGTGCTGCAAAACCGGTTCTTAAAAGTCGACTCTGTACATTGGGAGGCCACGTAGTAAAACATCAATTCCTTTACATGCCTGAATGTCCAGTCCAATTGTTGGGACGTGATATGCTATCCAAATTACAAGCGCAGATTACGTTCCTACCAAACGGAACAACATCCTTAAAGTTTAATGGACCTTCAGGTATTATGACATTATCCGTACCAAAGGAAGAAGAGTGGCGACTTTATACAGCGTTGACTACATAGAAACATAGAAACATAGAATATGACGGCAGATAAGAACCATTCGGCCCATCTAGTCTGCCCAATTTTCTAAATACTTTCATTAGTCCCTGGCCTTATCTTATAGTTAGGATAGCCTTATGCCTATCCCACGCATGCTTAAACTCCTTTACTGTGTTAACCTCTACCACTTCAGCTGGAAGGCTATTCCATGCATCCACTACCTGATATTATTTTTAAACCTTCGCCCCTCTAATTTAAGACTATGTCCTCTTGTTTTGGTAGTTTTTCTTCTTTTAAATATAGTATCCTCCTTTACTGTGTTGATTCCCTTTATGTATTTAAATGTTTCTATCATAAATGAGACATTCAGATATTTTCTGGTTTCCAAGTGCATACTGGGGCATATTACTTTTACCCAATTTAATAGCACACATTATATTTATATTTATATTGAGTCAGCCCTGCTAGGAATTGAACCTGTGAGCACCAAGAGATGAAAACTCTTCTGATGAAGCATTAGCCCACTGAGCCATCTCACTACACTAGCCAAAACCCTAGGAGTGATGAATCCTTATTCAACATACCAGGAGTTTGGGCAGAGAACAACCCACCAGGACTGGCCCGCAATATTCCACCTATTAAAATCGAACTAAAACTTAGGGTTTATCCAGTGAGCCTACGGCAATATCACATCCCGCAGAAGGCTAAGAAGAACATCCAATCTTATCTGGATAAGTTCATACGGTATGGTATCCTAAAATTCTGTACTTCCCCCTGGAACACCCCATTGCTGCCTGTTCAAAAGCCCGGTACAGATGAGTATCGACCTGTGCAGGACTTGAGAGCAGTCAATGATGCGGTTGTTAGTATACATCCAGTTGTGCCCAATCCGTATAACCTGCTTGCTTTAATTCCGGGCGGGGCTACCTATTTTACAGTCTTAGACCTCAAAGATGCCTTCTTTTGCCTCCGAATTGCCGCAGAAAGCCAATGTATCTTCGCTTTCCAATGGGAAAACGCTGTGACGGGCTCAAAACGCCAAATGACCTGGACAAGACTGCCCCAAGGGTTTAAAAATTCACCTGCCCTATTTGGTTCAGCTCTAAGTCAAGATCTACTGGATTTCGAGTCCATCCCAGGAGAGTGTGTATTGTTACAATATGTAGACAACTTGTTGATAGCAGCAGTTACAAAGGAAATATGTCAGCAAGCAACGCACGATCTACTACACATTCTCTGGAAGGCAGGATACAAGGTGTCTAGAAAGAAGGCTCAGTTGTGTTTGCCAACTGTCAAATATCTGGGATTCCATATCTCTGAAGGTCAAAGAATTATGGGGCCAGAGAGAAAAGAAGCTGTGTGCCAAATACCGATACCCAAGAATAGAAGACAAGTGCGAGAATTCTTGGGGGCAGCAGGCTTCTGTAGGATATGGATACCCAGTTACGCGATACTGGCAAAACCTCTGTATGCAGCTATCAAAGGTACAGAGCACGACCCCTTCTTATGGACTCAAGAACAACAAACGGCATTTGAAGATGTGAAGAAGGCTTTGATGAGTGCCCCAGCATTAGGTCTACCTGATCACACACGACCATTCTACCTGTATGTACACGAGCAAAGAAGAATGGCTGTGGGAGTATTGACACAGTACTTGGGATCATGGCAAAGACCTGTTGCCTACATGTCTAAGCAACTGGATGCATTGGCCAGCGGACTTCCACCTTGTCTAAGAGCCGTAGCTGCAGCCGCCCTGCTGGTAGCTGAAGCCGATAAACTCACTCTGGGTCAAGAACTTTATGTACGAGTTCCACATGCAGTACAGACGTTGTTGGATTACAAAGGAAATCATTGGTTTAGTAACAGCCGTATGACCAAGTATCAAGCAATGTTGTGTGAAAACCCAAGAGTGCATTTAGAGACTGTAAATACCTTAAATCCAGCTACCCTTTTGCCACAACCTACTGAAAGTCAACATGATTGTTTGGAAGTGATGGATGAAGTATTTTCAAGTAGACCAGATCTTCGTGATTTTCCCATCCAGAACCCTGATGTTCAATATTACACCGACGGCAGTAGTTATGTGAAAGAAGGGATCCGCTATGCAGGATATGCAGTAACAACGATAGACAAGGTGATAGAAGCTCGGCCACTGGCAAAAGGAACATCAGCACAAAAGGCAGAATTGATAGCACTGACACGAGCGTTACAATTGGCTGAAGGTTTAAGAGTGAACATCTACACGGACTCCAAGTATGCGTTTTTAACCACTCATGCCCACGGAGCTTTGTATAAAGAAAGAGGACTATTGAATTCAGAAGGCAAAGAAATCAAGAACGCAGCTGAAATCCTACAACTATTGGAAGCAGTGTGGGAGCTGAAAGAAGTCGGTATTATACATTGTCGGGCGCATCTGAGAGGAGATGGTGATGTAACCAAAGGTAATCGGATGGCAGATAGTGCAGCTAAGCGTGCCGCTGAATCAGAAAGACAGGAATATGTGGAGCATATAGCTGCTCTTATACCAACTCCACTGTCTCAATGGACTCCAGTTTATACAGCTCAAGAAGAGGAGTGGTTAAAGACTGAACCTGGAAAGTATTTGGAGAACAAATGGTATCAGTTAGAAGATGGAAGAATAGTCATTCCAGCATCACTAGCGGTAGAAATTGTCCAAAACTATCACAACGGGACACATTCTGGGAGAGATAGTACAGAAGTATCTCTCAGAAAACATTTCTACATACCAAGATTGTCCAACTTGACTCAGGCCATTGTACGAAGATGTGTAACGTGTGCTAAAAATAATGCAAGGCAAGGACCAGTAAAGCCACCAGGAGTCCAGTTTATGGGGGGACTCCCCATGTCCGATCTACAGATTGACTATACAGTAATGCCTAAATCTGGTGGACATCGCTACCTACTGGTAGTTGTGTGCACCTATTCAGGCTGGGTAGAAGCATGTCCTACTCGTACAGAGAAAGCAGGAGAAGTTGTGAGATTCCTGCTACGAGAAATAATACCCCGATATGGACTACCCTGCTCTATAGGATCGGACAATGGTCCAGCTTTTGTTCATCAGTGCCTACAACAACTGACTCATATGCTTGGTATAAAGTGGAGGCTTCATACGGCATATAGACCCCAGAGTTCTGGTAAGGTAGAGAGACTGAATAGAACTATTAAGAACCAGTTGGCTAAAATGTGTCAGGAAACCCAACTTAAGTGGAACGTTCTCTTGCCCATAGCTCTATTGCGAATCCGCAGTACACCTACCAGAAGGATGGGCCTCTCTCCTTTTGAAATCATGTATGGGCGACCACCTACCGTACTTGGTAACTTAAGGGGGGATTTGAGTCAGTTGGGAGAAGGAATTACCCGGCAGCAGGTTGTAGAGTTGGGTAAGACTATGGAGGAGGTACAGAAATGGGTACAAGATAGATTACCTGTGAATATTTATCCCCCAGTTCATAGTTACCACCCAGGAGACCAAGTGTGGATTAAAGAGTGGAATCATGTACCGTTAGGGCCCAAGTGGAGAGGTCCTTATGTTGTTATTTTGTCTACCCCTACAGCGATAAAAGTGGCCGAAGTGACTCCGTGGATACATCACTCCAGGGTTAAACCAGCAGCAGTCGATTCTTGGCAAGCTACAGCAGATCCAGAGAATCCCTGCAAGATCCGGTTAAAGCGCACGACTCAGTCGGAGTGACGAGGAACCTTGTGGATTACAAATTTTATTGTTTCAGAGATTGGTAAGTGAGTGAGAAGGCCATAATAAAGCCTGTCCGCTCACCGACGTGAATTAAAAGTCAGGAAAAGTCTCGAAGGGACCCCTGTGAAGACGAGCAGAACTCCATTCCCTGCAGCCCTTACATCCTGGAAGCTGAGGTGCCATCGCATGGACGAAGACTGAGGATGACGGGGCGTGGCCTGGACACCAACCAAGATGGAAGCTTAGGCACCGTGCTCCGCCGCACCCGTACCTGTTTCCAGCGATCCCGCATCAGCCAGCACGACAAATGGGTCGTAACCGCCGCTCCGATCACCCGCAAGCCCAGAGGGACCCTCAGTCAGGCTCGCAGCAAGGTACGATGGACGGCTTTCTGCAGCCGCCACGTGGCAATGGCGGCGGGGATGAAAGCCCGGCCCCGGCCGCACACCAATCAGCCCTAGCCACGGGAGGAGAATCCACGGCCATAGACAGGATTGAGGGGGAACTGAGGCGCATAGCAGCAGCTATGGCTACCAAAGCTGATCTCCTCACCCTAACCACCACCATACAGGATGCACTGAGGGCAGAAATAGCTGGCCTCCGTACAGAGGTAACAGCCCATGCGGGCAGCATCCAGGCCCTAGAACAGGCGGCAGAAAATAACTCCACCAGGATCAACGCGACAGACGTCGCCATAGCCAGGCAAGGGGACGTGATCCTACACATGCGCAGGAATCTGGAGGACCTCGATAACAGAGGCCGCAGATGCAACATAAGAATAAGGGGGATCCCTGAAGCAGGTGAAGAAGAGAAAGCTGAAGAGGTATTAACAAACTTATTCCGCTCTATCTTGCAAACTGATACCCCGCCAGCGTTCGAATTTGAAAGGGCACATAGGGCCCTACGCCCACGCTCCGCTGAGGAGGGCCCAAGAGATATGA
Source organism: Pelobates fuscus (assembly GCF_036172605.1). Lineage (NCBI taxonomy): Eukaryota > Metazoa > Chordata > Amphibia > Anura > Pelobatidae > Pelobates > Pelobates fuscus. Next base: position 255,894,744 of record NC_086318.1, read on the forward strand.
TCTGTTGCCTACACTCGTTCCCGATTAAAGACGCGATAATGAGAAAAGCCCGGGAACGCCCAACATGGCCCTTCCAGGACACTCACGTATCCCTGTACAATGATCTCTCTCCTTACACGCTGGAAGCCCGGAGAGCACTCAAACCAATAACCAATGCGCTACGTGAACGCAATATTAAATACAAATGGGGATTTCCTTTTGCCCTGATGGCCAGACATCAAGATAAATGGCTGACGGCCAGCTGGCCGGATGACATCCCACGACTCCTTGACGCCCTGAACATACCACATATCCAGTTTACGGACTGGGTTCTGGACGCTTCCAGACCGGTCCCAAGGATACAAAGAGCAGCCCGCAGACGAGGGGGGCAATCACCGCCGGGACCTTTGCAACGGAGACGCCCGGGGAGAGGTGAACAGGCTGAGTGAATACAGTACACCACACACCAAGCGGATGATCGGCCCATGGCAGCACCTGGAAAGGTAACTCACCACCCCTGAACTACATATGGGCCCCCCACCACACAACAGTACTTGGTAAACAAGGGGAGTCACACGACACTACCTAGCAACCCTCATGGGGACAGCGGCCATTTCATCATCTACCACCCCCCACGCACGTACACATAGCAATCATACTGTTGGCTTTGGGAGGGGGGTTAATGGGGGAGGGGAGGGAAATACAAGTGCGCCAAGAGTTGGGACTCTGAGGTTGGGATTGAAGGAGATCTGGCTGCCAACATGAGACCTCAGTGGCGCGACACTCCGATGGGGAGCCCCGCGGGGCGGCATTGTTCACACTCGGGGATATCTGCAGGAGCCCCTTATTAGGGGAGCTGGCCAATGGGACTCTGGAGGGCCTCCAATCTGCCTCTATGTGGCTGCCTACACCCCTCCTGCATTCCTTTGGGTGGTGTGGGTTTGGGGGGGCGGGGGGGCGCACCGGGTCACTGGGCCAATGCACACTTGGAAGAACTAGGCTATCCAGCCAATGCTAACCCACCGGACCACCAAAAGACGTAACCATGGCGCCACCTTGTGCACTACCACTTATGTTATTAATAGCCCTTACGCCCGAATCCCAAAGGACGTATGCCCCTGAAACATGAGAAAGGGTCACGGACACTTTTCACAATGCATGCTATATAATGTTGAGCATCCATGCAGGGATGGTGGGCAGAATAAAGGCAATCAATAGTAAGGGCACACGCTGTAGCATGAGGAAAAAGTACCACTAGGACTCGCACACGTGAACAGCCATAACCGACAGACAGGGTCAGGTAGAGCAAGAGAAAGTAGCAAGGAATCAGTGACTGACACAAAGCGAAAGAATGGGGGGGAAGGGGGGGGGGAGGAGGGAAGCCTAACAGGGGACATTCACACACTAACTGGCAGAGACACCACCCGGGACGTACACGACTGCATCGGACTGCAGGGGAGGACGGAGTCCTTTGGTAGACGAGACTTAGACAACTACAGGACGATAGGGAACAGAACGCAACGCTGACGCTTAAGGTGACCTCAGAAGGGTTATGACTGCTACACACTCACTGCAACCCGAGACTCAATAAGGTGACGCATGGGAAAGAGGGGGACAACGCACGTAGTGAAGGACTGATGACAACCCCTATAGCACACATGTGATTAATGCTGCACTGCCCCGCAACAGCACGAGAACTGAGGGGGGCCCGTGAGGGGGATCAGGGCGCAGGCCAAGGGAAATCCACTAGCACACGCCAGACAACCATGGAGCCGAGATAGACGCAATCACAGGTGTTCTGTATTACAAAAAATGTACCCTATGTTGTTGTTTTATTGTTAATTATGGCTTTGGCCAAATGTTTGAGATGGATCTTTTATTTCATGTTAGAATGTTAGCTACCACGGGTAGCGGCGGATACGAGCTCTCTGAACAAGACACACACTCTTTCCAACTTGGACAGGTGCGGACCACTCACCTCACACCACACTCGTGCTTACACATATACGGCGGCATCCTACGGGCTTTGACCTACTGGTCTGGTTACTGGGGCAAACCCACGGGGCTACTGTCCATAGCACGAGCCACCTCTTCATCAGAGGCTGACAGACCGAGATATCTCCTATCCCGGTCACAGTACCCGCCTAGTCGGGCAACTGTTCAATCTCCTTCTCTTCTCTCTCTCCCTATCCTTCCTCTCCACCCTATTACCCACTGTACCCTCTCTCATACCCCTCCCATCCCAGCCCTACTACTGCCCTCTTACCTGGGGGGGCGCGACGGGGGTCCGGGCACCTGAAACGGGCTGACCACAACGGGGGTGGGCACCGAGCGATGGCCAACGGCAATGTACCCAATGACACGAGGGCGTATCGCCCTGCTCCCCTGACTGTCCTCACCCTTAATTGTCGGGGCCTGAACGCGCCCGAACGGAGAACCCACATATTACGAGACATGAAGAAGAGACGCGTCTCGATCGCGCTATTGCAAGAAACACACTTCAAAAAGAACGCCGCACCTACACTCCGGAGCCGACATTACCCGATTAACCATTTCTGCAACCACCCTATGACCAAAAGGGCGGGCGTGGCCATCCTGATCGCTGGAGATCTAGAATTCACGCTGCTAGACAGCCTACAGGATGACCAGGGACGCTTCCTGTTCCTGAAAGGGACCATTGCGGGGATGCTTTACACGCTCGCTACCGTTTACACACCCAATAAGAGACAAGCCCAATTTCTCAGGACGACACTGGGCAAACTCGGAGAATTCTCCGAGGGCACGCTAATCCTAGGGGGAGACCTTAACACCACCTTAAACCCCATCGTAGACTCATCAACGGGCCATAGCAGCACCACTCAACTTCATATACGCTCCATACACCGGACCCTGGGAGACATGGATCTTGTGGACTGTTGGAGGACTCTTCACCCCACCACAAGGGATTGATACCGGAGAAACTGACGGAAGCCAAGCACAGAGAGATGGACACAGGTTTCTTCAGGAAGGAAGAGATTCTTTATTGGATCACCGATCGGGACTCAGAGGGACTAGCGTCACCAAAATACAGCAAAGTCTGAGCCCCGGACAATAGTGCAGGCTCCTTATATAGGCATATAACTCCTCCCATATTAAGCTCCACCCGCACATTCTCTTAACCAATCAACACAAATAAGAATTAACTTCCTGTTTGACCGCATGGCTTGTCCAGCACAATGGAGGAGGGGGAATACTATATCCTGTATTCTTGCACATGCTCCGTACACTACTGATCGTATCTTGCCTCGTGCAACCAACTGATCGATACGTCAGCATATGCACGTACACATGCCACGTGGTAATCTCGGCCTACTAAATTTATTTTTACAGAGATTCCACCACATTCCCCCCTTTGATGCCTCTTGATATTTTACAATTACTTGAGGCATCACATAACCTTGGTTTGCTTACACCGCAAGTTACCTTGAACCAGACCAGACTTATCTTATGATGTGAATCTTTTAACACTCATCTTCCTGCATTGGTTCTCCCTGATCTAAAGCCTTATACTTATAAATCGCCATTATCTGTGCAGCAGCCTTCCTCTCTGCTATACTTCCTATCAGGCTTTGCACAGACCTGACTACTAGGGGTATAAGACACGGTAGGAGTAGACACAACATTAAAATCAGTAGGACTCCACCTACCACTGCCTTAAGCCCTCCAAACCACTCATACCAGCTACCAAACCAACTACTTGGATTGTACCCTTTCCATACCTGAGTAGGCACATGCGCTAGTTTAACCACATGGCTAGTAAGCTCAGCTATTGCTTGCCCTTCATCGTCTATTTGAAGACAGCAATTGCTTAGGTTAAACTTCCCACATACACCTCCCTCTACTGCCAAAAGGTAATCCAAGGCTAATCTATTTTGGTAGACTGCTGTCCTCATCCTGGTGTTATGCTTCGCTAGAAGATTGAGCGCTTGTGATGTCTCATTTGCAATAATCTCAACCACCGCCTGTAATCTTATAATACGGTTGAGCATATAAATAGGGGTTCTATAACCAAAGGTACCATCTTCAGCCCACGTGGCTGGCCCATAATAATCTATGATACGCTGGGGAGGCCATTCATTATCTTCCCAAGTGCCTATCTCTATGGGTCCCCTTTTCTTCCTATGATTCACATCATACACTTTAACACCTAAAGTCTCACCTGGTTCAATCGGTAACAAGAAGAAGGATGGTTTGAGCATACCCAACACACATGCCCCTTCCCAGTCCTGTGGCAACTCCGAATAGGCTTTCTTACCACAGATCCAGTACAAATTTGCTGGGGCTCTCCAGGTAGATGTGATGGATAGATCAAACCACACGTCCTTTAAATTGGCGTATCTAGCAAACGGGTTTGATGGTTCTGAGACATTTGAAGCCGACCACCAAGTTGTATTCCTTGTATCATCATCATAAGCTTTTTGCCCTAGACAAGTTAATTCTCCTACAGAAGTATTATACATTATTCCTTTCCTTGCTATGCAAACATAACCTATGATGGAGGTCTTTAATCTCCACTCAGATTTACCTCTAACACTCATATGATAATCGGCTTGTGTAGATATTAATTGGTCAACTGCCTCAGAACCGGACATTACCTCCTTTGCTTCCCAAGGCCATTGGTCTCCCATGTTAGTACCTCCACACACATAGCAGTTGGTAACATTAAGACTACCGGCAATACTTTCAGCTAGGTCAATGAACAGGTTTTTAGCATTATGGGGGATCTTATTATCTATACTCATCTCTTCGTAAAAGGAATGGTATACTTGATGAGTCTGGGAGGATACCGTATCAGTCTCTATCCCTATAAACAATAATGTCCCAGGATCTAAACCCGTCCCGTATATCTGAAACCCAAATAAATTGCCATATTTGTCTAAGAACTTATCGGGGTTATTTATAAGTATATGGATGGGATTACATTCCATGGACTTACAATATGGGCTAGTCGGCAACTTAGTCACTATCATGTCTTTGTCTACTGTCTGTCCCCAAGTCGCCCACCCCACACAAGACCAATATGGGCAAAAGTTATAGTCTTTATTTGGGCATCTAGGACTTACATATTTATTTTTACTACTGGGACAAATGTATTTATCGTTAGACCCATACGTCCTCTCCCATCTAAGATCCCCACATACATTCCACGGCTTTCTACCACTCGATATCGCTTTACACGCATCAAATAGCAGAACACCCGAAGAATGTACGGATTCTAACACCGTCTTATTAATTAGGGTCCCCTGAGGATCTCCATTCCTGAGAGTCAACCAAATTGTACGAGGTTGATACTCCGGACTGAAGCACTTAGGTTCTCCTACTCCTAAATGGCACACACTATAGTCTATATTTAAGTATCTACATCTCGATACCTCTCCTTTACACTCGTATTGTGAATGCCAAATTAGGGTTTGGGAAATATGGTTACCTGTTCTCGTAGCCTTAATGCATACCTCACAGCTAGGAGTGTCGGTACCTCTACCTTCCTGAATATAAAAACAAATGTAAATAAACACAATCAAAAGCACATCTTTCGCCGTCATCCTCAGTCTTCGTCCGTGCGATGGAACCTCAGCTTCCAGGATGTGAGGGCTGCAGGGAATGGAGTTCTGCTCGTCTTCACAGGTGTCCCTTCGAGACTTTCCTGGCTTATACACTATGTGATGGTAAGCGGACAGGCTTTATTATGGCCTTCTCACTCACACCTGTAACAATAAAATTTGTAATCCACAATAATTCCTCGTTACTCCGACTGAGTAGTGCGTTTCAACCGGATCTTGCAGGGATTCTCTGGATCTGCTGTAACTTGCCAAGAATCAACTGCTGCTGGCTTAACCCTGGAGTGATGTATCCACGGAGTCACTTCTGCTACTTTTATCGCTGTAGGGGTAGACAAAAGAACAACATAAGGACCTCTCCACTTGGGCCCTAACGGTACATTATTCCACTTTTTAATCCACACTTGATCTCCTGGATGATAACTATGAACAGGGGGATAAATATTCACAGGTAATCTATCTTGTACCCATTTCTGTACCTCCTCCATAGTCTTACCCAACTCTACAACCTGCTGCCGGGTAATTCCTTCTCCCAACTGACTCAAATCCCCCCTTAAGTTACCAAGTACGGGAGGTGGTCGCCCATACATAATTTCAAAAGGAGAGAGGCCCATCCTTCTGGTAGGGGTACTGCGGATTCGCAATAGAGCTATAGGTAAGAGAACGTTCCACTTAAGTTGGGTTTCCTGACACATTTTGGCCAACTGGTTCTTAATAGTTCTATTCATTCTCTCTACCTTACCAGAACTCTGGGGTCTATATGCAGTATGAAGCCTCCACTTTATACCAAGCATATGAGTCAGTTGTTGTAGGCACTGGTGAACAAAAGCTGGACCATTGTCCGATCCTATAGAACAGGGTAGTCCATATCGGGGTATTATTTCTCGTAGCAGGAATCTCACAACTTCTCCTGCTTTCTCTGTACGAGTAGGACATGCTTCTACCCAGCCTGAATAGGTGCACACAATTACCAGCAGGTAACGATGTCCACCCGATTTAGGCATCACTGTAAAGTCTATTTGTAGATCGGACATGGGGAGTCCCCCCATAAACTGGACTCCTGGTGGCTTTACTGGTCCTTGTCTTGCATTATTCTTAGCACACGTTACACATCTGCGTACAATGGCCTGAGTCAAGTTGGACAATCTTGGTATATAGAAATGTTTTCTAAGAGATTCTTCAGTACTGTCTCTCCCAGAATGTGTCCCGTTATGATAATTTTGGACAATTTCTACCGCTAGCGATGCTGGTATAACTATTCTTCCATCTTCTAACTGATACCACTTGTTCTCCAAATACTTTCCCGGTTCAGTCTTTAACCACTCCTCTTCTTGAGCTGTATAAACTGGAGTCCATTGAGACAGTGGGGTTGGTATTAGAGCAGCTATATGCCCCACATACTCCTGTCTTCCTGATTCAGCAGCACGCTTAGCTGCACTATCTGCCATCCGATTTCCCTTGGTTACATCACCATCTCCTCTCAGATGCGCTCGACAATGTATGATACCGACTTCTTTCGGCTCCCACACTGCTTCCAATAGTTGTAGGATTTCAGCTGCGTATTTGATTTCTTTGCCTTCTGAATTCAGTAGTCCTCTTTCTTTATACAAAGCTCCGTGGGCATGAGTGGTTAAAAACGCATACTTAGAGTCCGTATAGATATTCACTCTTAAACCTTCAGCCAATTGTAACGCTCGTGTTAGTGCTATTAATTCTGCCTTTTGTGCTGATGTTCCTTTCGCCAGTGGTCGAGCTTCTATCACCTTGTCTATTGTTGTCACTGCATATCCTGCATAGCGGATCCCTTCTTTCACATAACTACTGCCGTCGGTATAATATTGAACATCGGGGTTCTGGATGGGAAAATCACGAAGATCTGGTCTACTTGAAAATACTTCATCCATTACTTCCAAACAATCATGTTGGCTTTCAGTAGGTTGTGGCAAAAGGGTAGCTGGATTTAAGGTGTTTACAGTCTCTAAATGCACTCTTGGGTTTTCACACAACATTGCTTGATACTTGGTCATACGGCTGTTACTAAACCAATGATTTCCTTTGTAATCCAACAACGTCTGTACTGCATGTGGGACTCGTACATAAAGTTCTTGACCCAGAGTGAGTTTATCGGCCTCAGCTACTAGCAGGGCGGCTGCAGCTACGGCTCTTAGACAAGGTGGAAGTCCGCTGGCCACTGCATCCAGTTGCTTAGACATGTAGGCAACAGGTCTTTGCCATGATCCCAAGTACTGTGTCAATACTCCCACAGCCATTCTTCTTTGCTCGTGTACATATAAGTAGAATGGCCGTGTGTGATCAGGTAGACCTAATGCTGGGGCACTCATCAAAGCCTTCTTCACATCTTCAAATGCCGTTTGCTGTTCTTGGGTCCATAAGAAGGGGTCGTGCTCTGTACCTTTGATGGCTGCGTACAGAGGTTTTGCCAGTATCGCATAGCTGGGAATCCATATCCTACAGAAGCCTGCTGCCCCCAGGAATTCTCGCACTTGTCTTCTATTCTTGGGTATTGGTATTTGGCAGACAGCTTCTTTTCTCTCTGGCCCCATAATCCTTTGACCTTCAGAGATATGGAATCCCAGATACTTGACAGTTGGCAAACACAACTGAGCCTTCTTTCTAGACACCTTGTATCCTGCCTTCCAGAGAATGTGTAGTAGATCGTGCGTTGCTTGCTGACAGATTTCTTTTGTAACTGCTGCTATCAACAAGTCATCTACATATTGTAACAAGACACACTCTCCTGGGATGGACTCGAAATCCAATAGATCTTGACTTAGGGCTGAACCAAATAGGGTAGGTGAATTTTTAAACCCTTGGGGCAGTCTTGTCCAAGTCATTTGGCGTTTTGAGCCCGTTACAGCGTTCTCCCATTGGAAAGCGAAAATACATTGACTTTCTGCGGCAATTCGGAGGCAAAAGAAGGCATCTTTGAGATCTAAGACTGTGAAGTAAGTAGCCCCGCCCGGAATTAAAGCAAGCAGGTTATATGGATTGGGTACAACTGGATGTATACTAACAACCGCATCATTGACTGCTCTTAAGTCCTGCACAGGTCAATACTCATCTGTACCGGGCTTTTGAACAGGCAGCAATGGGGTGTTCCAGGGGGAAGTACAGAATTTTAGGATACCATACCGTATGAACTTATCCAGATAGGATTGGATGTTCTTCTTAGCCTTCTGCGGGATGTGGTATTGTCTTAGGCTTACTGGATAAACCCCAAGTTTCAGTTAAATTTTTATAGGTGGAATATTGCGGGCCAGTCCTGGTGGGTTGTTCTCTGCCCAAACTCCTGGTATGTTAAACAATGTCTCATCACTCCTAGGGTTTTGGCTAGTCAACACTGTATAAAGTCGCCACTCTTCTTCCTTTGGTACGGATAAAGTCATAATACCTGAAGGTCCATTAAACTTTAAGGATGTTGTTCCATTTGGTAGGAACGTAATCTGCGCTTGTAATTTTGATAGCATATCACGTCCCAGCAATTGGACTGGACATTCAGGCATATAAAGGAATTGGTGTTTTACTACGTGGCATCCCAATGTACAGAGTCGACTTTTAAGAACCGGTCTTTCAGCACTTCTTCCAGTTGCTCCTATCACAGTAATAGTCCTTCCAGATGGAGGAGCAACTAGATTAGTCACCACTGAATGTTCAGCACCAGTGTCGATCATGAACGCACTCCTTTTTCCCCCTATTGATACATCGACCATAGGCTCCGCTCGACCAAGGGGGATGGAGCCCGGTCGGTATCAATAGTCCTCCATGACCGTGTCAGCCAATCCTACGAAGTCCCTACCTTCTCTATCGCGGGACCTTTGCGCTGCTGGAATATACCTGTCTTCCCTAACACTTCCTCTGTTCCCATTACTCCCTCTATAACCATTACTCCCTCCGGGGCCTCCTCTACCTCTCGCTCTGCCTCTAAAGTTTCCGTAGCCTGCCCTGGGTTGGTCTCTCTCGTACTGCTCTCTTTGCGGACATTCGTTCCTCCAATGCCCTTCTTCCCTGCAATACGCGCACTGATCCCTACTCAAAGGCTCCCTACTCCATCTATTATTGCCTCTATCTGGGCCCCGTTTATCTACGCCTGCGATCGCTACCGCTAACATATCAGCCTTTTTACGCATCTTGCGCTCTTCCTCTTTCTTACTTTCTGTATCCCTGTTCATATAGACCTTATTTGCTACCTCCATTAGTTGGGTGATGGACATACCTGCAAACCCTTCTAACTTTTGTAGCTTGCGCTTAATATCTCCGTATGCTTGGCTGACAAAGGCGGAGTTAACCATTCGGGAATTGTCTGCGTCTTCCGGATTAAAGGGGGTATACAAGCGGTATGCCTCCAATAATCGGTCATAAAAGACACTGGGCGCTTCATCGCTTTTCTGAATCACCTCAACTGTCTTCGACATGTTAATGGCTTTCTTTCCTCCTGCTTTCATGCCAGCAATTATAGCGTCTCTATAGGCTCTGAGTTGAACCATATCAGCACCATTTACGTTCCAATCGGGATCAGTGTTGGGATAGTGTGTTGCGGCCCATGCTGCTGGATTAGCTTGGTTCAAAGCACGGGCTCTATCTTCTAATGCTTTAATGGCTGCTTGATTTATTCTTGTCCTTTCCTCATTGTTAAATAAAGTCATTAGTAACTGCTGGCAATCAGCCCATGTCGGATTATGCGTCTGTACTATTGAGGTGAACAGATCAGTCATGGCTTGTGGTTTCTCAGTATACGAGGAATTATGGGTCTTCCAGTTTAAAAGGTCGGTAGTGGTAAATGGGACATATACGAAGACTGGGTCAGCGTGTGCCATTTGACCTGCGGCATCGATATAAGCTGACCCGGGATTTAGGCGAAGAGGCATCTGATAGTGCTTTAATTGTTGGGCACCAGTCAACTGTCGGGTTTGGATGGGGCTACGTAGAGAGGCGTCAGTCATGGGTTCCGGTCGGGGAGAGATAGGGTATGGGGATGTGGGAGGTTGGTTTTGGGAAAAGGTCGTAAATAAAACACTTCAAGCCGAGCTAGATGAAGCTTGACCGGAAGTCTGAAGTGGCGCCAAATCAGGATATTCGTTTTTAATGGGGGTGGGTTCTGGTTCCGGAAGGGGAGATTTAGTACGAGGGGGGGTGGATCCTGTACTGGAGGAGGAAGCGGAAGTGGATGAGGGTAATGAGGGGAGGGGTGCAGGGCTTCCTGCGTTTGCGTCACTTCTTCTTAACGGAAAGTAAGGGGGCGGCAAAGGGATCTCGGACTCAGGGGGCGTGTCCAAAATGGGCCTAACACCAGTCCTAGTGGACGAACAAGTTCTAGCTACCATGAGGCGACACTGCTCCTCGTGGCATGTCTGGAGCCATTTTGGCGAGTCATTTACGGCCTGTCTCCAACAGTCAATATAAGGAAACTGGCCGTAAAGTTCAGGCCTACCTGATACAGCCACGTGTAAGCGCTGTACCAGAGTTGGATCCAAACTGCCACGTGGCGGCCATGCCGCAACCAAAGTAGGCCACTCCCTAGTACACAAAGTGACCAAACGTACAGGAGACATCTTTACCCCAAAATCACAAACCTTGAATCCCTTTTTAAAATTCTTAACCATACATCCTAAGGGATCCGGAATCGTTGACTGCGACGCACCCATACTTAACAATGGAACGTCGTCGACAACGAATACTATACACGCGTACTATTCAACAGTCACACCCGTTTCCTCTGGCAACAGCACCACGTGGTACGGTTACCAAGTGAAACGTACACAATAACAATAAACACTCAGGGAATTCCCGTACACACACAGCTGTTACACCAGTCACTATATAATCAATATTATGCCCTTTGGCGTAACTATACAGTCACCCACGCTATAATTCTCTATATACGAATTACCCGTCTATAACACACCCCAGTAACATCGTCTTTTACAAATAGCGGTTACAGTACGGTTAGCATAGGTCAAAGCACAAGTTAAGGTCACAATACAATTATTAGTGGTTATGGTGTTAAACATGCAATGGACGACAATGATTAGTACTTATTATACAGTGTCAGTAAATATACAGGGTTATGGTACCGTGCACTATAATACAGCAACACACTATTAACACTCTCGCTAGACGGCTGAGCTCGCGCTATCTAACAAGATATACACTTTACTAAACAATCGCTAACACATTTACAATTCCCAACTAAACTATTGGCCAGTACCTTGAATGGACTACCTAAAACTATATACACCCGTTTTGGTTAGCCACACTGCCCAATCACCACGTATATAGCGAGCTAGAGAACCGAATTTACACAGGCGCCTCTTAGTCGCACTATCAAAAGTCTAGTGGGTTCCAAATTTACACGCCTTCCCACTTAGCCCAGATAGGATGAGAACTAGCGAACCGAATTTACACAGGCGCCGCTTAGTCTCCCGGTCCCTCCGACCTAGCGAACGTAATATACACCCTAGAACGCTAGTCTAGACAAGACACCGGTGTCCGGCTAGGGCTATTTACACCAGAACCCCGCCTGACTAACCAAATCAAACGGTCTGACTAAAGAGCGTTCGATCGAGCGGTGCGCCTTCGCTCCTTCCCTCCGACAGAGGGGGCAGATACAGATTCAAAAACCCCTTTGGGCCTACCGCACAATCGGTATACCCCTAGCGGGTCCTGCCGTCTAAAACAGCAGTTGTCTTACCTCCTCGTTCCTGAACCTGAGTTCACACTCATCGACGGGGACACCCCAGCACTTCTCACGTAGAGGCCGATGATCTCCTGGACAACAGACCAGTGGCGCCGAGACGAAGGGAGGTCCACGCAGAAGTTCAGGGGTGCAGCCGTAGAGAACGTGGGCAAAGATAGACCGTCTCACGCCTCTGCCTCTCAGCTACCGTTGAACGATGAGCTTCCCGGCCAATGCACCAAATGATACCGGAGAAACTGACGGAAGCCAAGCACAGAGAGATGGACACAGGTTTCTTCAGGAAGGAAGAGATTCTTTATTGGATCACCGATCGGGACTCAGAGGGACTAGCGTCACCAAAATACAGCAAAGTCTGAGCCCCGGACAATAGTGCAGGCTCCTTATATAGGCATATAACTCCTCCCATATTAAGCTCCACCCGCACATTCTCTTAACCAATCAACACAAATAAGAATTAACTTCCTGTTTGACCGCATGGCTTGTCCAGCACAATGGAGGAGGGGGAATACTATATCCTGTATTCTTGCACATGCTCCGTACACTACTGATCGTATCTTGCCTCGTGCAACCAACTGATCGATACGTCAGCATATGCACGTACACATGCCACGTGGTAATCTCGGCCTACTAAATTTATTTTTACCGAGATTCCACCACAGGATTACACCTACTACTCCTCGCTACATAATAGATACTCGCGTATCGACTACATCTTCATAAGACAAGCGGGACTAACGCGCCTCCTCTCCGCCAAAATCGACCCGGCAACGTGGTCAGATCATGGTCCCGTGACCATTGAACTCGAATCGCCACTCTTCCGACCTGGCACTTGGACATGGAGACTCAACGAGGCCCTCCTTCTGGATCATGGGGTGCGCGGGCAAATATCGGAAGAACTGATACGATACTTCCAGGAAAACGACACGCCAGGAACCTCTCCGGTCTCTATATGGGAGGCCCACAAATGTGTTATCAGGGGTGTCCTCATTCGGATGGCATCTAAAAGGAAAAGGGAAACCACTCGAGAAATGGCAGACCTCTACAAATCGATTACGAAGCTAGAGCAGCAACACAAGAGGACCCAGCTTATGGAAACATACGGGGAACTAATGCAGGCAAGACGCCAACTGAGGGACCTCCTTACAAAACGCCACCTACGCTCCCTGCAACAATCGAAGGGCTTCTTCTACACCCATGCCAACAAAGGTGGCAAATACTTGGCACGGCTCCTGAAAGGCAATACGCACCGCACGCAGGTTCGCACCCTGCGACTCCCCTCGGGCGCCACGACGGCATTCCCGGACCAAATCGCTGAAGAATTCCGACGCTACTACCAATCGCTGTACAACCTACAGGACCGGGACGGAGAAATGGACGGGATACCCGAACATGGCAGTACCCAGGACTACTTAAGGGAGGCCGTGACGAAAACCTTACATCCAGACGTTGCAGGAGACTTGGACGCTGCAGTCACGCCGGAAGACATCCAGGCAGCCCTGAAATCCACCAAAACGGGAAAAGCACCAGGCCCCGATGGCCTACCCTCCCGGTATTATAAGACCTTCTCGCCGTTCCTGCTGCCCTGGCTGACTAAAGCCATCAATGCTGTGGCGGAGGGGGAAAATTTCGGAAAAGAATCTTTAGCAGCAATAATAACGGTACTGCCAAAACCTGGGAAAGACCTGACGGCCTGCGGCAGCTACCGCCCGATTTCATTGCTAAACGTGGACACCAAGTTGTTCACGAAGGTTTTAGCAACCAGACTCCAAAGGGTCCTCCCATCGCTGGTACACGCAGACCAGACGGGGTTTATACCCGGCCGGGAGGCACGTGACAGTACCCTGAGGTTGTTCGCAATCCAGCGCAGGGCGAGAGCGATGCGAAAACCACTCCTATTGCTTTCCACGGACGCCGAAAAGGCCTTTGATCGGGTGAAATGGCCCTACATGCTCGCCACCTTAGGCCACTTGGGAATGGGGCCCAAACTCCTCACCTGGATACGCGCACTATACCATGAACCAAGGGCAGCGGTGAGAGTAAACGGAGCGCTCACAGCACAGTTTAAGATCTCCAACGGCACGAGACAGGGCTGCCCACTCTCACCGTTACTGTTTGCCCTCTCCCTGGAACCGTTACTACAGACGATCAGACAACACCCAGACATTCAGGGCCTCTCCTGGCGGGGCACAGAACATAAGGTGGCCGCATACGCGGACGACCTTATGTTTTTTGTAACTAACCCCAGAATCACGATGCCCAACATCATGGCAGTGACGGAATACTTCGGCAAATTGGCAGGTTTCAAGCTTAACCTTTCCAAATGTGAAGTACTTAACGTCAACCTACCGGAGGAGGAATACTCAGCTCTAGCATCTCTGTTTCCCTTCAGGTGGTGCTCCGGTAGGATGAAATACCTCGGGGTGTGGATAACGAGAGACCCGAACGACCTGTACTCACAAAATTTTACGCCGCTACTGGAAACTATAATGGCGGACCTAAATAAATGGGCATACCCACATGTATCTTGGCATGGGCGGATCGCAGTCTTGAAAATGAACATCCTACCAAGACTCCTATATCCGTTCCAGACGATCCCATTAGCAATACCCCCATCATTCTTTGCCAAGCTAAAATCAGCGGTCATCCACTACATATGGAGAGGCGAACGCTCGAGACTTCGTCATGACATTCTATGCTTGCCGCGACACAGAGGAGGCTTGGCACTACCCGATTTTAAAAGGTACCATCAGGCCACTGTCCTTCAATGCATCCTAGACCTACACGCAGACCCACAAAGGCGCAAACAATGGGTTAATCTGGCACAAGAGGAACGGGGGGCACATCTACAGGCTGCGGTTTGGGGGACACAGGTGAACGCAAACCTGGACCGGGAAAAGGAAGATATCGTAGCACAAACGCTCACCAACTGGAGACGCATGAGGGAACAAGTACACATTTCACCCACGCCAAGCCCCATGTTGTCCATCACCTACAACGACGCAATAGGGGGGGGGCTCACATTGACGTCCCTCCCTTTCGGAGGAGGCTGCGAATATGTCCCAATCATGAAGATACTACAGGACGGCAACATAAAGGCACTGGACACCCTCCTAGGGGATACTCCCTGGAACCAGCTCATAGCATTCAGGTACATGCAAGTGACACACTTCTACAAACGCATGCGTAATAGAGAACGCCTACACCGCACCCTGACGTGGTTTGAAGCATTGTGCGAAAAAGGCAAACCCGTGGGAAAAGCAATCTCCATATTTTATCAACACCTCTTAGTTGGACACCTTACGGAAAACAACACCTTCCGCAGACAATGGGAAACCATGCTCAACACTACCTTCACACCCACACAGTGGGAGAACGCCTTGATCTGGCAACACAAGAGCACCATCAGCTCACTATACCAGGAAACAAACTACAAGATCATCGCGTCCTGGTACCGAACACCGGCGCTCCTCCACAGGATCTTCCCGCCAACCCCTCCAACTTGTTGGAGGTGCCAAGAGGAAAGGGGCACGTTGATTCATATTTGGTGGGAGTGCAGCGCTCTTGCTCCCTACTGGGAGTTAATACGACAAAACATAATTGACGTCCTGGAAGAGATACCCGAGTGGAACGCGGCCCTAGCTCTACTGCATATTTCACAAATGCCGATAGCACGGTATAAAAAATCGATCTTACGCCACCTACTCAACGCTGCCAGGGCTCTGATCCCTATATATTGGAAAAAAACAGAGACCCCCGGTGTGGAGGAATGGATACGCAGAGTGGAGGACATTCAGGGGGCAGAGGCGATGCAGGCATCTCTACTAGGCAGAGGGGACAGACACGCAGAGCTGTGGCGCCCTTGGTTCGCATATGTGTCCAGAATTCGATAGGGTGGCACGGGGGGGGGCCCGGACCCTCGGGGCGGACCCCACGTCTCAATTCATAGTTCAATACCCGCAACCTTACCCTTTTCCCTCTCCCTTCTTCTAGGTCACGACTCTTGTGACTATAATACACTCACCTTCCATACCATATACAAGCACCTACATTTGATTTTACTGAAAACAAGCCACGATCACACGACCAGAAGAAAAACAAACAAGACACACTACCACTGTAAATGCTACCCATGGACACACATTCAGATACGGCAGAATTGAGAGCAGACATACGGCACAAGGACGGAGAGGGCAGCTTGGACAGGGTGCACATGAAACCCTACCAGACCTAATATACCGGGACATGAGAGCAGCGAATACATAGGCAACTGACATGACGCAGGCCCACTACGTACATATCACGTGCGAGGCCACCCGCCATAGGTCCTCATACAGAACGTGGACACCCATAAGCGACAGGGAGAGCTCGTA
The DNA here is from genome assembly GCF_036172605.1 of Pelobates fuscus. Taxonomy (NCBI): domain Eukaryota; kingdom Metazoa; phylum Chordata; class Amphibia; order Anura; family Pelobatidae; genus Pelobates; species Pelobates fuscus. The sequence continues at coordinate 255,911,405 of NC_086318.1, forward strand.
GACGCTGGTTATCAGCAAAAATCAGCACGGTTTTATGAAGCACAGGTCGTGTCAAACTAACTTGATTGCTTTCTACGAAGAAGTAAGTAGAAGTATAGATCAGGGTGTTGCAGTGGATGTGATCTATTTGGATTTTGCCAAGGCATTTGATACAGTTCCACACAAAAGATTAGTGTTCAAACTCAAGGAAATCGGTCTCGATGAAAATGCTTGTTCTTGGGTAGAACATTGGCTTAAAAACAGAATACAAAGAGTTGTTGTTAATGGTAAATTTTCAAGCTGGACAGAGGTGGCAAGTGGTGTCCCTCAGGGGTCTGTTCTGGGACCCCTTCTATTTAACATTTTTATAAATGATCTTGAAGACAGCATTGAAAGTCATGTTTCAGTGTTTGCAGATGACACAAAACTTTGTAAAATAATACAATGTGAGCAAGATATTACTTTGCTGCAGAAGGATTTAGATAGACTGGGGGACTGGGCACTCAAATGGCAGATGAAATTTAATGTTGAAAAATGCAAAGTTATGCACTTCGGCGTAAAGAATACACAAGCAACGTATACCCTTAATGGAAGCGAATTAGGGATAACAACACACGAAAAGGACTTGGGAATTGTTATAGACAACAAACTATGCAACAATGTGCAATGTCAATCAGCAGTGGCCAAGGCCAGTAAGGTATTGTCATGCATGAAAAAGGGCATTCATTCTCGGGACGAGAATATCATTTTGCCTCTCTATAAATCACTGGTAAGACCACATATTGAATATGCTGTGCAATTTTGGGCACCTGTTCTAAAGAAGGATATCATGGCACTAGAAAAAGTGCAGAGGCGGGCTACAAAATTAATAAAAGGAATGGAACATATCAGCTATGAAGAAAGGTTAACAAATTTAAACCTATTTAGTTTAGAAAAACGTCGCCTGAGAGGGGATATGATAACATTATACAAATATATTCGGGGCCAATACAAACCATTGTGTGGAAATCTATTCACAAACCGGACTTTACATAGGACACGAGGCCATGCGTTTAGACTGGAAGAAAGAAGATTTCGTCTAAGGCAAAGGAAAGGTTTTTTTACTGTAAGAACAATCAGGATGTGGAATTCTCTGCCTGAAGAAGTGGTTTTATCAGAGTCCATACAGATGTTCAAACAGCTACTAGATGCATACTTGCAAAGACAGAATATTCAAGGATATAATCTTTCAATGTAGGGTAATAACTGCTTGATTCAAGGATAAATCTGACTGCCATTCTGGGGTCAAGAAGGAATTTTTTGTCCTAGCTTGTTGCAAAATTGTGCTTCAAACTGGGTTTTTTTCTTTTTTTTTTTTTTTTTTTTTTTTTTTCTTTTCTTTTGGATCAACAGCAAAAAACAGGTGTGAGGAAGGCTGAACTTGATGGACGCAAGTCTCTTTTCAGCTATCTAACTATGTAACTATGTACTACAAACGAATTACATAATACATATGACGTTGGGACAAAAATAAAAGTTGACCCACAACACTGCTAATATGCTTACAGAGGGCCATAAGGCGTAAACATGTCCTGAAATTATGTTTGTTACTACTGAAGGCCTGCGAGCCTAACCTCCCCGTTCTACTCCCCTTACATGTCTTGAAACAACGTTTGTCATTACCAAAGGCCTGCAAGCCTAACCCTCCTGTTATATTTTCCTTAGTTGTATTATTCCAAAAAAAAAAAAAAAAAAAAAGAGGGAAAATGAAACAAATCGCAACAATATAATGGAGCTCTGCTACTTGGAATGATGATTTATGATTCAAATTGTCCGAAACCACATTTGTATGTCAATTGTTTTTCATGACGGCCTGCGAGCCGACTTGTTATCTTATCCTACAACCAACAAATAAAGAGATTTACAAAAAAAAGACTGAGGATGACGACGAAAGATGTGTTTCTGATAATGTTTTTATATGTGTATTTTTATATTCAGGAAGGTAGAGGTACCGACACTCCTAGCTGTGGGGTATGCATTAAGACTACAAGAACAGGCAACCATATTTCCCAGACCCTAATTTGGCATTCGCAATACGAGTGTAAAGGAGATGTATCAAGATGTAGATACTTAAATATAGAATATAGTGTGTGCCATTTAGGAGTAGGAGAACCTAAGTGCTTCAGTCCAGAGTATCAACCCCGTACAATTTGGTTGACTCTTAGGAATGGAGATCCTCAGGGGACCCTAATTAACAAAACGGTATTAGAATCCGTATATTCTTCAGGTGTTCTGCTATTTGATGCGTGTAAGGCGATATCAAGTGGTAGAAAGCCGTGGAATGTATGTGGGGATCTTAGATGGGAGAGAACGTATGGGTCTAACGATAAATATATTTGTCCCAGTAGTAAAAATAAGTATGTGAGTCCTAGATGCCCAAATAGAGATTATAACTTTTGCCCATATTGGTCTTGTGTGGGGTGGGCAACTTGGGGACAGACAGCAGACAAGGACATGATTGTGACTAAGTTGCCTACCAATCCATACTGTAAGTCTATGGAATGCAATCCAGTCCATATACTTATAAATAACCCCGACAAGTTCTTAGATAAATATGGTAATTTATTTGGGTTTCAAATATATGGGACGGGTTTAGACCCTGGGACAGTATTGTTTATAGGGATAGAGACTGATACGGTAACCTCCCAAACTCATCAGGTATACCATTCCTTCTATGAAGAAATGAGTATAGATAATAAGATCCCCCATAATGCTAAAAACCTGTTCATTGATTTAGCTGAAAGTATTGCCGGTAGTCTTAATGTTACCAACTGCTATGTGTGTGGAGGTACTAACATGGGAGCTTATGATGATGATACAAAGAATACAACTTGGTGGTCGGCTTCAAATGTCTCAGAACCATCTAACCCGTTTGCAAGATATGCCAATTTAAAGGACGTATGGTTTGATTTATCCATCACATCTAGTTGGAGAGCCCCAGCAAATTTGTACTGGATCTGTGGTAAGAAAGCCTATTCGGAGTTGCCACAGGACTGGGAAGGGGCATGTGTGTTGGGTATGCTCAAACCATCCTTCTTCTTGTTACCTATTGAAACAGGTGAGACTTTAGGTGTTAAAGTGTATGATGTGAATCATAGGAAGAAAAGGGGACCCATAGAGATAGGCGCCTGGGAAGATGATGAATGGCCTCCCCAGCGTATTATAGATTACTATGGGCCAGCCACGTGGGCAGAGGATGGTACCTTTGGTTATAGAACCCCAATTTATATGCTCAACCGCATTATAAGGTTACAGGCAGTGGTTGAGATTATTACTAATGAGACCTCACAAGCGCTCAATCTTCTAGCGGAGCATAATACCAGGATGAGGACAGCAGTATACCAAAATAGATTAGCCTTGGATTACCTATTGGCAGTAGAGGGAGGTGTATGTGGGAAGTTTAACCTGAGCAATTGCTGTCTTCAAATAGATGACGAAGGGCAAGCAATAGCTGAGCTTACTAGCCATATGGTTAAACTAGCGCATGTGCCTACTCAGGTATGGAAAGGGTACAATCCAAGTAGTTGGTTTGGTAGCTGGTATGAGCAGTTTGGAGGGCTTAAGGCATTGGTAGGTGGGGTCCTACTGATTTTAATGTTGTGTCTACTCCTGCCATGTCTTATACCCTTAGTAGTTAGGTCTGTGCAAAGCCTGATAGAAAATATAGCAGAGAGGAAGGCTGCTGCACAGATAATGGCAATTTATAAATATAAGGCTCTAGATCAGGGAGAACCAATGCAAGAAGATGAGTGTTGAAGATTCACATCATAGACAAGTCTGGTCTGGTTCATGGTAACTTGCGGTGTATGCAAACCAAGGTTAAGTGATGCCTCAAGTAATTGTGAAATATCAAGAGGCATCAAAGGGGGGAATGTGGTGGAATCTCGGTAAAAATAAATTTAGTAGGCCGAGATTACCACGTGGCATGTGTACGTGCATATGCTGACGTATCGATCAGTTAGTTGCACATGGCAAGATACGATCAGCGGTGTACAGAGCATGTGCAAGAATACAGGATGTAGTATTCCCCTCCTCCATTGTGCTGGACAAGCCATGCGGTCAAGCAGGAAGTTAATTCTTATTTGTATTGATTGGTCAAGAGAATGTGCGGGTGGAGCTTAATATGGGAGGAGTTATGTGCCTATATAAGGAGCCTGCACTATTGTCCGGGGCTCAGAACTTGCTGTATTTTGGTGACATTAGTCCCTCTGAGTCCCGATCGGTGAACCGAATAAAGAATCTCTTCCTTCCTGAAGAAACCTGTGTCCATCTCTCTGTGCTTGGCTTCCGTCAGTTTCTCCGGTATCAATACTGAATACATTTTCTCAAAATATACTTTTAAATATCCATCTTTACAAATAAGTGCAAGTCCCACACATTCACACAATAGTTGTACTGGTAGTCACAGTAGAAGCATAAGCAGTAGTAAGTAGTAGTACATATACTAATAAGAGTGGTAGCAATAGATGCAATAGCAGTAGTATCAGTAGTAGGAGAAGCCATAAATAAAAAAAGTAGCAGTGGTAAGAAGAAGCATTATCAGTATCATAGTGGAAGTAGCAGTAGTAGCAGTAAAAGAAAAAGCAAACGATTCTCAATACAGGCAGAAAATCATATATATTTACACAAAACAATATGGGGGAAGATTCTTTAAATTGCTCTGTTCTAAAAAAAAAAAAATGGGATTAAGTACTTTAAGAGGGGCAATGACCAAGCAAACCATTGGAATCAGCAGGCACATTTCATTTGTGACTCCACACCTTTCACAGATTTTTACCAGTTTGGATTAGAATGCTCTGTAAATCTCCACCTGGATGTCAGCCTTTAAATGTAGCAACTTCTTTAGACCTTGACTGTAAGAAAAAAACAAGAATCTGCAGTATTTTAATTCCACTGATGTAGTCCAGATGTTCTTAGAGATACATTATTGTTTTAAAATATTTTGGGCCCTACTGCTGATATTTTTTGCCAAACATGGTTTGCCAAACTAGCAAACAGATTTCTATTTTCTACCTTTCTATTATGGTTGTCTCTGAGGAAGTGCCTGCTGTCAAGAAATGTGTAAGCTTATCCTTTTGGACTCCTTCTTCATTTTTACTCCATACCCCCCTCTCCACTTGTGTAATTTTAACTAATATGGAATACATATTGCAAGTCTTAATTCAATTGCTCAGGGCACTCAGTTTTTCACTTTTGGACCTGAGTATCTTCCATTTTCATCCCTAGAGGTAGTATTGTCGCACACTTGGTAAAATGTTGCTCGGGAGCTCTGTGGTAAAGGCTGCACTAAACCCCATTTTCATCCCAACAGGTTTGCCATATGAATTAAGATATTTAGAATTCCAGCTCAGCAGTGATTGAATCTGCAGGAAACTGTCCCTTCTAACAGTTGAGGGAGCAGCTCCTCAAAAATGGATAGATCGCTTACCTGCCAAAATTGCTTTGCAAAGCAATAAAAAAAAAAAATTACATTTAGCCAATAATATCACATTAATATTCCTCAACTGAATAATACTCCAGAGGCATGCATTCAAGCTCCTTCATACAATGGCCATGAATGAAGTGTTAAAAGGACTCTAGTCACCAGAACAACTACTGCCTCCGATGGCTACTATAGGTGCAGTACTGACATTAATTGTGCCCACCCTCTGCATGCAGACACTGAACTTTCCTCATAGAGATGCATTGAGGAGATGTTGATTGGCCAAGGCTGTGTTTGACGTGCTGGCTCTGCTCCTGATCTGCCTCCTTGACAGTCTCAGTCGATTTGTTTTATGCGTCATAAAGGGCATGGAAGTGTGCCAATGATGAAGAAAGTCTTCGGGATATCAAACCTGACATTAATGCTTGAGCTTGTGAGTTGTATATCTTGCAATATGCCCGTATTGTATTGTAATACATAAGAAATGACAATTCTGTAAGACTGATTTTAGAAAGTTACATTTTGAGCAGAAAGCATTCCACCAGACCTTTGGGAGTGTAATTAATGTAATACATGAAGAGGTTTACTGGTAGAATTCCTACTTGTTAACAACCGCCATCTGAATCTGAATTAATATGAAATAGTAGAATAGAAGAGAAACGATCAGAGTAGATTTTATCATAAAGTTTTGCATTTGCATTTAGGATTTTGGTTTCACATTTGTATAGTCTTTGAAATGTTTATCTGGTTTGGTGAGGACTATAATGTTTGCTAGCAATAAACTGAATGTAAAAAATTGTCTATTATATTTTGGGAGGAAGACTGAGCGTCAGGATGCCGTTATAAGTTTTGTGTGTTCCACTGTATGACGTAAAGATGTTGCTAATGCTACATGATTGCTAAACGATTTGTTTGAGACCAGGGGCGGACTGACCGGTCGGGCACTTCGGACATGGTCCGAGGGCCCGGGAGGGGGGCCCGCCATCAGGGGGCCGTGTGGCACACTCTGAGGGGGCCGGCCGCGTTCAGGGCCGGCCCTTTAAATGCTGCAGCCGCCTGAGCGCTCTGTTAAGAGCCTCAGGCGGCTGCAGCTTCTTCTCACCTCCCCTCCCCTGTAGCGTGGCCGAGCTGCTCTCCGGTCCGCGGTGCCCGGCCGGAGTGATAGGAAGGTGCACACTCAGTGTGCATTTCCTGTCAGTCCGGCCGGGTACAGGAAACAGAAACTCCTGTTCCGCGCGGAGTTTCTGTTTCCTGTACCCGGTCGGACTGACAGGAAGTGCATACTGAGTGTGCACCTTCCTATCACTCTGGCCGGGCACCGCGGACCGGAGAGCAGCTCGGCCATGCTACAGGGGAGGGGGTAAGAAGAAGGGGAGGGGAGGGGGTAAGAAGAAGGGGGGCGAGGGGGTAAGAAGAAGGGGGGAGGGGGTAAGAAGAGAGGGGGGGAGTAAAAAGAGGGGGGAGGGGGTTAAGAAGAGGGGTGTAAGAAGAGGGGAGGGAGGAGTAAGAAGAGAAGGGTAAGAAGAGGGGGAGGAGGAGTAAGAAGAGAGGGAGGGGGAGTAAGAAGAGGAGGGAGTAAGAAGGGGAGGGGGGAGTAAAAAGAGGAAGGGAGAGTAAGAAGAGGGGGGAGTAAAAAGAGGAAGGGGTAGTAAGAAGAGGGGGGAGGGGGTTAAGAAGAGAGGGAGGGGAGAGTAAGAAGAGGGGGGTAAGAAGAGGGGGAGGGGGGTGTAAGAAGAGGGGGAGGGGGGAGTAAAAAGAGGAAGGGGGAGTAAGAAGAGGGTGGTAAGAAGAGGGGGAGGGGGGAGTAAGAAGAGGGGGGTAAGAAGAGGGGGAGGGGGGTGTAAGAAGAGGGGGAGGGGGGAGTAAAAAGAGGAAGGGGGAGTAAGAAGAGGGTGGTAAGAAGAGGGGGAGGGGGGAGTAAGAAGAGGGGGGGTAAGAAGAGGGGGAGGAGGAGGAAGAAGAGAGGGAGGGGGGAGTAAGAAGAGGAGGGAGTAAGAAGGGGAGGGGGGAGTAAAAAGAGGAAGGGAGAGTAAGAAGAGGTGGGAGTAAAAAGAGGAAGGGGGAGTAAGAAGAGGGGGAGGGGGTTAAGAAGAGAGGGAGGGGAGAGTAAGAAGAGGGGGGTAAGAAGAGGGGGAGGGGGGTGTAAGAAGAGGGGGAGGGGGGAGTAAAAAGAGGAAGGGGGAGTAAGAAGAGGGGGAGTAAGAAGAGAGGGAGGGGGGAGTAAGAAGGGGGGGAGGGGGGAGTAAAAAGAGGAAGGGGGAGTAAGAAGAGGGTGGTAAGAAGAGGGGGAGGGGGGAGTAAGAAGAGGGGGGTAAGAAGAGGGGGAGGAGGAGTAAGAAGAGAGGGAGGGGGGAGTAAGAAGAGGAGGGAGTAAGAAGGGGAGGGGGGAGTAAAAAGAGGAAGGGAGAGTAAGAAGAGGTGGGAGTAAAAAGAGGAAGGGGGAGTAAGAAGAGGGGGTTAAGAAGAGAGGGAGGGGAGAGTAAGAAGAGGGGGGTAAGAAGAGGGGGAGGGGGGTGTAAGAAGAGGGGGAGGGGGGAGTAAAAAGAGGAAGGGGGAGTAAGAAGAGGGGGAGTAAGAAGAGAGGGAGGGGGGAGTAAGAAGGGGGTAAGAAGAGGGGGGGAGTAAGAAGAGGGGGGTAAGAAGAGGGGGAGGGGGGGAGTAAGAAGAGGGGGAAGGGGGAGTAAGGGGGGGAGAGAGGACCCGGGAGCTCAGCCTGCAGCTCCTCTGGGTCATTCTTGCACGAGCACAGAGCGTTGCTGTGGTTACCACGGCAACGTTATGGCTCTTGCAAGAGTAAACTCTAGCCCTGGAGCTACGGGCTAGAGTTCACTCTCAACACTGCGACCACCAGGGATTCCTGGTGGTCGCAGTGGTGAGAGTGAACTCTAGCCCCATAAACACACTGCCCCCACACACACACACACCATACACATTCACACACTGCCCCCACACACCATACACATTCACACACTGCCCCCCATACACACACACACTGCCCCCACACACACCATACACATTTACACACATTGCCTCACACACACATACACTGCCCACCCATACACTGCCCACCCATACACACAGCCCCCCATACTAACATTGCCACACACATACACAGCCCCCTCATACACACATTGCCCCACACACCCTACACATTCACACACTACACCCCCTCACACACACTGAACCTTTCACACACACTGCACCCCTCACACATTGCACCACTGCTCCTATACCCTACTACAGCCTCATATCCCAGCAGACCCCAGGTAAGTTGTCAAACTGTTCTTAAACGGTTTGACTACTTACTCTGGGAGGGGGGCCCGACCCTCCTGGCACCATAACCACTACACAGAGCAGTAGTGGTTATTGTGCATGGATTATTTCTTTAAATAATCTACAAGTTCCCCAGTAGCCAGCAAGCCAGCCAGCCCACAGGCCAGCCAGCCCACAGGCCGGCCAGTCAGCCAGCAAGCCACAGCCTGCCAGCCAGCAAGCCACAGCCTGCCAGCCAGCAAGCCCACAGCCTGCCAGCCGCAGCCAGCAAGCCCACAGCCTGCCTTCCGCAGCCAGCAAGCCCACAGCCTGCCGGCAGTAGCCAGCATGCCCACAGCCTGCCAGCAAGCCCACAGCCTGCCAGCCGCAGCCAGTAAGCCCACAGCCTTCCAGCAAGCCCACAGACTGCCAGCCAGCAACAGTAATTAAGGTAAGAGGAGCCAACTTGGCCTAGGTATCAGCGAGCTATGTTGTGTTGCTATATTGTGAATAGGAACCAGAGTGTTGGAGAGACCCCCTCCAGGCCCCATTAGACTCCATTGTAGTCTCTAATGGGACCTGGAGGAAATTCTTTCTAACACACTCTCTAAAGGACACTGAGATAGCCTCTGCTAGAATGATCCCCCCTCCATGGCCCATTAGCCCTCAATTGTAGTCTCTACTGGGGCGTGCAGGCGACTGTTTCCAGCAGGGACACTGAGATGGCCTCTTTTAGAAAGACCCCCTTCCAAGCCTATTAGACTCCATTGTAGTCTCTAATGGGGCCTGGAGGGGATTCTTTCTAACACACTCTCTAAAGGACACTGAGACAGCCTCTGCTAGAGAGACCCCCCTCCATGGCCCATTAGCCCTCACTTGTAGTCTCTACTGGGGCCTCGAAGGGATTATTGCACTTTTGTTCCTTGTGTCTAAAGATTGTGTAGGGTGTGGCTGGAGGCGGTGCATGGAGGCGGGACAAGGGAAGCGCTTGCTGCGGAGTATGGGTGGGGCCTGTAAGGGTGCCTAAAACTTACAAGGAAAGGTTAAAGGAACTTAACATGTATAGCATGTATAGCTTGGAGGAAAGATGAGTCAGGGGGTGATATGATAGAAACATTTAAATACATAAAGGGAATCAACACAGTAAAGGAGGATAATTTACTTAAAAGAAGAAAAACTACCACAAGTCTTAAATTAGAGGGGCAAAGGTTTAAAAATAATATCATGAAGTATTACTTTACTGAGAGGGTAGTGGATGCATGGAATAGCCATTCAGCTGAAGTGGTAGAAGTTAACACAGTGAAGGATTTTAAGTATGCGTGGGATAGGCATAAGGCTATCCTAACTATAAGATATGGCCTGGGCCTAACGAAAGTATTTAGAAAATTGGGCAGACTAGATGGGCCAAATGGTTCTTATCTCCGTCACATTCTATGTTTCTATGTTTCTAATAAGAAATGTCACTTTGCTGCAAGTGACAGTTCCTCTGCCTTTCATTCAGTAATAGTGCTTACTGGGGATAAATACTAGGGCAGTGAAAGAAAGTACAAAAGGCACTTACCATCTGCAGTACCTCCATGTTTGCCCCATCTACAGAAAAATGTCATAAGAATGCATGTACTTTGGGGAATTATATCAATAGTGCCATATGTGTGCTTATGCAGAAGGCATGATAGAAATGCAAAAACAGAAATATTGTTAAATTAGGTACTTATTATAGTGTTACAAGTACAGTGCTCATACTGTACATATATTTGATATCTTAATTTTCTCCAGCTAGGTGCTATACTTCTTTCCATAACCAGTATACAACAAAGTGCAATATAAATGAAATACCTGAAAAATGAAAGCACAAAAAGATCAACAACAGTGCAATATGTTAGATTTTGTTATATGAACATAGGTTTCCACTCAACTTTTATCATAACTTTTGCATATTTTTTTCTACAAGGGGATCACCTGTTTTATATGGTCATATCTGTAAAAATTCCAGTATGGGCATTGATTTAATATTTTTTGGAAAAGCTTTTCAGATAATTTACCCGCAAAATATTCCTTTCGACTTAGGTAGACAAATAATTTTAAAAGTTTTTTCTTACAGACTGTGATTTTCTAAAAAGCTTATCCAAAAATATAAAATCACAGCCATGGTTGGAATTTTCAAGTAAATAAAGAAAAATAAATATGGATTGTGCAATATTAGTTAATTCAGATATTACCTAAATATAATTATATGATACCAACGTGTCATATCAGAGTTGGCATTTTGCCTCTAAATAAAATGGCTTGGGGTCAATATGTTTTTAATTTTTCTAATTTAAGAAACGCAGTATTTCAAATTAAATGCATTTGCAATCGCACAATCCAGACTGTTTCAAGTTTTAAGTATAAACAGGTTAAAATCAACCAAGAGTAAAAACATTAGAAAGAGGAAAGTAGGAAAGAAAGGAACGAAAGAAAGAAAGAAAGAAAGAAAGAAAGAAAGAGAGTTGCTGAAATGTACCCAGTAATACACAATGAACATCTAATTGAGTAGATATGTTGCCTAACAAAGGATCCCATATCATGTGAAAGCAGGTAGGAGTAAAACTCACAATAGCTATCAATAGCTATCAATCAATCAATAGCTATCAATTTATCCATGAAAACAATTATCTGCTATTTTGGTAATCACCTCCTGGATGGAAGTAGTATCATTTCTGAGCCAGGCTGCAGCAAATGCCCTCCAAGCTGACAATGTAATTTATTGAATAGTTGATGTACATGTAAAGGGAATCTATCAATATGTTTTAGCATTGACCCACACCTGTTGTAATCTGGAGCTTTTCAATGTTTAAAGGAATTGCAGATGTTGAAATAGAAACAGAGGTAGGTCAGAAAGTACCAATCGCTACAAGTACAATATATTAAAATCTGGGAACTTCCCAGGAATTTATTTTGTTCAGGCAAGTCTCCATGGCAATCTGTGCAACTGACTAATTCAATGCTTCTCATAGAAAGGTATTGGATTGCCAAATCCCAAAGCAACAAGTAGCATTGAGTTTTTATGCCTGATTTATTTATCTTACTTTACATGGCAGTTAGCACTAGAACCCTGTCACTATTTGCTGGAACAAGAGTTGCATGCACACTCAGAACCTGCAGATGCCCAACAAGGTACCTGCAACTTTTTTATCCTCTATATCTGGCCAGGGCCGTCTTTAACGTGGAGCTGTTCCGGAGTGGGAAAGGCCGGGAGAGAGCGAGAGCTTAACTCCCAGCCACCTCAGCCAGCCCACTGGACCCCAGGGAAGCCACCCTCCAGGAAAAGGTAAGAAACTGGACGGTGGTTATCAAATTTTGAGTGTGTGTGTGTCAGTATGTATGTATGTGTGTCAGCATGTCTGGCTGTCTATATGTGTCAATATGTATGTATGTGTGTATGTCTGTTAGTGTCTGTGTGTATGTGTATTTCAGTATGTCAGTCTGTGTGTATGTGTGTCAGAATGTCTGTCTGTGTGTCAGTATGTGTGTGTGGTTGTGTGTTTCAGTATGGCTGTTTGTGTGTGTCTCTGTGTCAGTACGTCTGTCAGTATGTGTGTGTTTGAGTCTGTCAGTGTCTGTGTGGTTCAGTATGTCTGTGTGTATGTGTGTTTCAGTATGGCTGTCTGTGTGTGTGTCTCTGTGTCAGTACGTCTGTCAGTATGTGTCTGTGTATCTGTATGTTGTCTGTGTGTGTTTATGTGTCAGTGTGTATATTTGTGTACTATATGTAGTGTATTTGTGTATCTGTTTGTGTGTATCTATATGTAGTCCGTGTATGTATCTTTGTATCTGCGTGTGTGTATCTGTATGCATTGTATGTTCTCATTGTATGTATGTGTGTATCTATATGCGGTCAGTGTGTATCTGCATGTGTCAGTGTGTGTATCTGTGTGCCATTGTTTGTATCTGTTTGTGTATCTGCATGTGTGTCAGTGTTGGTATCTGTGTGTCTGTGTATCTGTATGTGTGTCAGTGTGTGTATCTGTATGTTTTTATTGTGTGTATCAGTGTATCTATATGTAGTCAGTGTGTGTATCGTTGTATCGGCATGAGTGTCAGTGTGTGTTTCTGTATGTTCTCAATGTGTGTATCTATATGCGGTCAGTGTGTATCTGTGTATCTGCATGTGTCAGTGTGTGTATCTGTGTATCATTGTTTGTATCTGTCTGTCTGTGTATCTGTATTTGTGTCAGTGTGTTTCTGTATGTTCTCATTGTGTGTAACTATATGTAGCCAGTGTGTATCTGTGTGCCTGTGTATCTGCATATGTCAGTTTGTGTATCTGTCTGTATGTGTGTCAGTGTGTGTATCTGTGTATCTATATGTAGTCAGTGTATGTTATTGTTTGTATCTGTGTGTCTGTGTATCCGCATGTGTGTTTCAAATTGTGTATTTGTGTCAGTCTGTGTATCTGTATATCTGCATGTGTAACACAGTGTGTGTGGCAGTGTATGTGTATATGTGCATACATCTCAGTATTCAGGCACACTCCTGCATTGAAACACTACATACAAACAAATCTGTGTGTTAAAAACACCAAAATTATATATAAACACACCCCTGCGTACACATAAATACATACTTGCATTCAAATGCCAGCACCACATACGAACACACCCCTACATTCGAACAAACATACTCCATACAAAACGTGCTTACATTCAAACACACAAACACTGCTCATTGCTAAATACAATCCTGCAAGCATGGGACAATGATAGATCCCCAGCTGTCAAGGCATTGTTGGAATTATATGACAGATGGGGATCTACCGTATGGCCGCTCTTGCAATAGCGGGGCCCAAAATAAGCATTGCACCAGTACCCTTTCTAGTTTAGTTCCGCCACTACATTGCGATGGAGGGTATGACTGCATGCCAGGGAGTGGGGTGGGGGGCCCAAGTAAATGCTTGCCCAGGGACCAATCAATATTAAAGATGGCCCTGCATCTGGCAGAAGACAAATGTTTCTGTGCCAACTTTCCAACTGGGCAGTTTTCCCTATGAAAAACCTGATTTACAGCAATATATGTGCATATTGAAAGCTCCTCCATCACTGGATCTAAGCATTTGAGATTGTTAAAGCGACACTACCACATCCAGTGTTTTTTTAACCCCCATCCCGACTCCACTACATCTAATTGTCCCCCTAGTAACCTCTAAATCTTACCTATTTTTTTATCTTTATTTCGTGCCCGGACCTAGGTCCTGGGAGCCGCCATCTTTGTATGGGCAGGTGAAGTCCCTGTGGGACACGTTATCTGCCCACACTATATAGCGCTGTGACATTCCCGCTTATGCCCAGTTAAACACTTGGGCATTCGCTATTGTCTGAAATTTAAACGGGAATTTCGTCTATTAATTCATTTGTCAGAAAGACGAAGGAATGAATAGAAATTTCAGACGAGCAAACAAACAGTGAATATCTGTGTTTGTTTGTTCGTTCAGTTTATTACAAGGAGGAAGTTACTGGGTCGCAGCTCTCTGCTTGAAATATGTAAAAATAGAAGCGGCGGGGAGCTGTGCTCCCCGCCACTTCCTAGGCTCCACATGTCCTAAGCCTCCCTCACTCTACAGGGGGTCAATGTGACCCTCTTATTAGCATAAGGGAGATTGAAATCTCCTGAATGCCCCTGCTCGTTGTTCTGTGAGTAGGGGCATGCCTACTAAACAGTGCTCACTGTTGTAAAATAAAAAAAGAAGCCCCCCCCATTCCAACAAATGGTACCAAGGTGGGGCATCTATTAACTAGCAGGAGGACATTGTGCCCCCCTTCCCAAGCCCCGCGAGTGGGGACTATGCAACTAAACGGGGGACATAGGGTCCCCCTTGGCCACCACCCATGAGCGGCGGGTGGGAGCACTAAAGGAAAATGGGAGGACCTATTGTCCTCCCGGGCCCCACCCATGAGCGGGCGTTGGGGACTAAATGTAAAAATACCTCCCCAAATGACTAGGGGTCCCCAAGCCCTAGTCACCCCGCATCCCAAAAATTTTATAAATAAAGCTTTATCTACCCTCCTCACCCTAAAAATAGTGGGGGGAGAAGGACAATAGGTCCCCCCATTGTCCTTTAGGGCCTCCACCCGCCACTCATGGGTGGGGGCCAGGGGCAGGACAATAAGTCCCCCCTATTGTCCATTAGGGTCCCACCTGCTGCTCATGGGTGGGGGCCAAGGGGGACCCTATGTCCCCCGTTTAGTTGAATAGCCCCCACTCACGGGGCACGGGTGGGGGATTTTTATTTATTACAACAGTGAGCAGCCACAGGTTGCTCACTGTTTAGTAGACATGTCCCTATTTGCGGTATAGCGAGTAGGGGCAGATTATTTACTAATACTAAGTAATTTTTACTTACTATTAGTAAAGTTGGCTGAAAGACCAATCCCAATACTCTGGGAATTAGGGAGCTATCTACTAAAATACACCAAATGTCGTCCTAACATGAATGTACAAACTGTTCTTATTCTGTTAGGACGAAATTTGGTAGTTTCTCCAGCATCGGGAATAGTGAAATGAGATCACAGAGGAAAGGGTTAGTATTGTGGGAAAGTAGGAAGTAGGTCAGAGTGGGTCAAGCGTAGGAAAAATACATAAGACAAAGTAGTCCCTACTTTGTCTTATGTTTTAAAGAAAACTAGAGCAGATAGGAAAAAAAGAAGAACAGATCCTGAGAGAATGAGAGAAGAGGAAGCGATTAGGGAAAGATAAGTTTGGCATGACAATGCTGCTTTAATATTACTGACAAAATATTGGTGTGCACTGATGTCAATGCTCTGGTGTTTGCAGTAGATATTGAAAATTGGCATACATGCCCAAGTTCATGATCTTTTATTGCAGGATATGAATTCTCACACTTTTAAGATTAGAACATTGGCATGTTAATTCTGTAAAGTAATTAACAAACACATAGGATATCACAGAGCAGTGATCAATCCACATAAACTTCTGTGACTCTAAAGCAGTGGTTCCCAACCCAGTCCTCAAGTACCCCCACAACCAGTCCAGGATTTAGGGATTACCCATTTGTGTCTAAGGTGTTTTTAGAAAGAAAAACAAAACATTTTAGATACAACAGGGTAATCCCTAAATCCTGGACTGGTAAGGGGTACTGGGTTGGGAACCCCTGCTCTAAAGTATAATTGTTTTTACTATTAAATGGTTTTATGCAGGGTCGGACTGGGAATTAAAAGCAGCCCTGGAAAAAAATATTTACCAGCCCCATAATGCGTCGCGCCAGCATAGTGTGCAGATACAGAGTTAGAAAACAGAACTTAAAATTAAAAATTATTACTCCAACGTAAAAAAAAAAAGCACTCATAGGCTTCAAAATAAACAAAAGTGCTGATTTATTTTAAGCAGACGTGCCTTTGCATGTAATCAATGTTTCAGTCCAGCTACCTTGACATATTAAGAAAAGCTTGGTAATGGTACTGAAATGGTGAATGTATGTAGGGCACAACTGTAAAAAATTGACGTTATCTTGTTTATTTTGAAGTCCTGTGGGTGCGCTCTTTACTTTAAATATGTTATTGTGCTGGAGTATGCACCTAGCAACAAGACTCTCCCCCTTTCCCTGGGTCTCTCTCTCCCCCACATCTCTCTTCCCTGTGTGTCTCTCTCCCCCACATCTGTCTTCCCCTCTGTCTCTCTCTCTCCCCCTTCCTCTATCTCCCCCTCTGTCTCTTTCTCCCCCTTTCCCTGTGTGTCTCTCTCTCTCCCCCACATCTCTCTTCCCCTCTGTCTCTCTCTCTCCCCCACATCTGTCTTCCCCTCTGTCTCTCTCTCTCCCCCTTCCTCTATCTCCCCCTCTGTCTCTTTCTCCCCCTTTCCCTGTGTGTCTCTCTCTCTTCCCCACATCTCTCTTCCCCTCTGCCTCTCTCTCCCCCCCACATCTCTCTTCCCCTCTGTCTCTCTCTCTCACCCACATCTCTCTTCCCCTCTGTCTCTCCCCCCCCACATCTCTCTTCCCCTCTGTCTCTCTCTCACCCACATCTCTCTTCCTCTCTGTCTCTCTCTCTCTCTCCCCCTTCCTCTCTCTTCCCTCTGTCTCTTTCTCCCCCTTTCCCTGTGTCTCTCTCTCTCCCCCACATCTCTCTTCCCCTCTGTCTCTCTCTCTCCCCCACATCTCTCTTCCCCTCTGTCTCTCTCTCCCCCACATCTCTCTTCCCCTCTGTCTCTCTCTCCCCCACATCTCTCTTCCCCTCTGCCTCTCTCTCCCCCTTCCTCTCTCTCTCTCCCTCTGTCTCTCTCTCCCCCTTCCTCTCTCTCTCCCCCTCTGTCTCTCTCTCCCCCTTCCTCTCTCTCTCCCCTCTGTCTCTTTTTCCTCCCTCCACCATCTTTCTATTGCCCCTTTTTTCCCTCTGTGTCTCTCTCTCACCCTCTGTCTCTTTTTCCTCCCTCCACCATCTTTCTCTTGCCCCTTTTTTCCCTCTGTGTCTCTCTCTCCCCCCTCTGTCTCTTTCTCCCATCCTTTCCCTGTGCCCCTCTGTTTTATTTCCCCCCTCCCCTCCCATTTACCTGAGAGGAGTGAGTGGGGCCAGCCGCATTACACGCTGGAGCCGCCGGACCGGGTGGCAGCCTCGCCGGTCCGGCGGCACTCCTGTCAGGCTGTCTGTCACTAATGCAGACTCGCTGGGGGCTGATGAAGGAGGGAGGAGCATGTCTCTCTCTACCATGCTCCGTCGCGGTTCCTGTGCTGGGAATTGTGGGAACCGCGAGGGAGCATGGTAGAGAGAGACATGATCCTTCCTCCTTCATCAGCCCCCAGCGAGTCTGCATTAGTGACAGACAGCCTGACAGGAGTGCCGCCGGACCGGCGAGGCTGCCACCCTGTCTGGCGGCTCCAGCGTGGAATGCGGCCGCCGGCCCCCTTAGAGTGTGTGCCACCGGACCGGCCACCCGGTGGCACATACATGCTCAGCCCAGCCCCAGGTGCCGCGGCCCACCGGGAAATTTCCCGGTATCCCGGTGGGCCAGTCCGGCCCTGGTTTTATGGAAAATCTAAACCATCCTAACTATAAGATAAGGCCAGGGCAGGGGCGTACCTAGAGCATTTGGCACCCGGGGCGGGTCCTATTTTTGGCACCCCCTTTTACCCCCCCTCCTCCAACTTTAAATATAAAAACAACCAAAATAGTTTTTTATGTATTTAGCACTAAGCAGCGATTGTGTGTTTGCATGTATGCATGTTTTTGTATGGAGTATATGTGAGTGAATGTAGCGGTGTGTTTGTATGTAGTGTTGGCGTTTGAATGCAAGCATGCATTTGTGTGTTGTGTGGTATTTGAATGCAGTGGTATGGTTATATATAATGGTGGGGTTTGTATGTAGTGTTGACGTTCAAATGCATGAGTGTATTTGTGTGTAGTGTTGGCGAGATTTTTAGATGTCTGCACATATACACATACACACATGCAGATACATATACACACAAACACAGTCACACACAGATACACATTGACACACATGCAGATACATATACACACAAACACAGTCACACACAGACACACATGCAGACATCATGGCGACTCTAGGAACAATATATATGTGGGGGGGGGGCACATAAGATACCACAGTCAAAACAAGAGGGGGAGGGGGAGCAGTAAAACTTCTCACTAGGGGATGGGGTAATATGCTGCCATTGGCTGTCTGATGCCAGCATGCTGTGTTCTGCATGCTGGCATCTGACTACACATTTGCATATAATTCACATTAGCCACCCAGATTTCTTGTTGTGGGCTGGCTGACACCTCTTAATTTCAATCTTTTTTTTAGCAGATAACTCCTCTATTTGCTATCCTTTGTGGGATTGCCATATTTAAGGACACCAAATAAGGTGCACCCTCATTTGGTATCTTTAAATATGGAAATCTCACATACGGGCACCAATTCAGGGAATTATCTACTAAACAGCTAAAGGAATAAAAAAAACGCCCTTTTCTTATTTCCAGTTGTTTAGTAGATAAATCCCTTATTTGTTATCCTTATGTGGGATTGCAATATTTAAGGACAGGAAATAAGGGAGCTATCTACTAAACACATACGCAGAGATACACACAATCACAGATATACACAAACACAATCACTGACCCACACACATACAATCACAGACACACAATCACATACACACACAAACATTACATACATACACACATTTAATAATTAAGAGGTCCACCCAGCCTCCCTACCTTGCTCTAGAAGGGCTGGAGTGGATCCTCAGTCCCTGGTGGTCAGTGGTTGCTGCTGGGATCTCTATGCTCTTTCTGCACAGGTCCATCGCACGCCCTGTAATGACGCCGAGGCCGCGATGACATCATATCCTGGCTGCTGGCTCACTGCAGGGCGAAGACCGTCAGACACAGTCAGATGCACACACAGTTACAGGCAGACAGTCAAACACGCAGGCAATCACACAGGCAGACAGTCACACATACACACAACACAGTCACAGACGGTCACCCACACAAACACAATCACAGGCAGACAGTCACTCACACACACACACACACACACACACACACACACACAGAGTCACACAGACAGTCACACACACACAGTGACACACACACAATCACAGACAGTCACACACACAATCACAGGCAGACAGTCACACAGGCAGACACAACACAATCACAGACAGTCACACACACACACACACAATCAGTCAGACAGTCACAAACACACACAGTCAGATACAGAGAATCACAGGCAGACAATCACACACACAGTCAAAGACAGTCACAATCACAGTTACACACTCACACACTCACACACACAGTCACAGACAGTCACAATCACAGTTACACACTCACACACACAGTCACAGACAGTCACAATCACAGTTACACACACACACACACACACAGTCAAAGACAGTCACAATCACAGTTACACACAGCACACACACAGTCACAGACAGTCACAATCACAGTTACACACACACACAGTCACACAGACAATCACAGTTACACACACAGTCACAGACAGTCACAATCACAGTTACACACACACACACACACACACACACACAGTCAAAGACAGTCACAATCACAGTTACACACACACACACAGTCAAAGACAGTCACAATCACAGTTACACACTCACACACACAGTCACAGACAGTCACAATCACAGTTACACACACACAGTCACACAGACAATCACAGTCACACACACACACACAGTCAAAGACAGTCACAATCACAGTTACACACAGCACACACTCTCTCACTTACAGTAAGCTTGGGCTGGAGGAGCAGTGGATTCAGTCCCTCCTGTGCTGTAGTTGGGGAAGCAGGGACTCCTTCCTGCTTCCCCTCTGTGTGCAGCAGCAAGAGGCTGCAATTAGCTCCGCCCCCACGGCCGTTCTGGCTCCGCCCCCAAATCTCCATGCAGGTTTCCTGCTTGCTTCCAGCCCCTGCGTGTGAGCTGTGTCGGCTGCCCGGCGCCCCTGCTGCTATGGCACCCGGTGCAGCCACACAGCTCACTGACCCCCAAGCCTGGCCAGCCCCGGACCGCCCCCTCCACCCCCCCCCCCCCCCCTTAGTACGCCACTGGGCCAGGGACTAATGAAAGTATTTAGAAAATTGGGCAGACTAGATGGGCCGAATGGTTCTTATCTGCCGTCACATTCTATGTTTCTATGTTTCTAGCTGGGCATAAAATATGATCATCACTTACTATGTTTAAAAATTAAGTGGTCTGGCACATGACAACCACATTAAATGTACATGCATGTTCTCATGCAATAAAGACAGAAAAACAGAAAGACAGAGATAGTTCTGGAAAATATAGATATACATCTGGTCATAAACTCAGCAGAGATGGCAGATACATTGAAATGCGTGATTGAAATGCTAATTAAATAATGAAATGATTTAGAAAATCAGAAGCTTATTAATATGGAATGTAAATATATATTTTACTATTTATTTGTTTTCTTTCACGTTTTCTCTATTTGACCCTGTGTTCTATGCCTATATGCCATTTCTTTCATTAAATAACAAGACCAAGGGAATTTCAAGGATGGACGAAAACAGCCTTCGTGGGTTGTCAAAGAAATCAATAAAATCAACTCAAAAAGAAAAATGTCAACAACTTTTTTCATATATAGTGATTTTTCAAAGAGAAAAATAAAATTTAGAAATGTGAAAGAATGTACCAGCCTTATACTCTCTGTTCCAAATCAATTTATTTCTCATTTCTTATATAGTTATTTTATTTTAAATATGTACTGAATGTATTTGCTGTTTTAACCCCTTCTCTCCTAACAAAATGTGTTTTTATTTGCTCATTATTTCCAGGAAATTAAGGGGCTATATTAGAGAATATGCAGTATTCCTAATCTTACAATCCTCGCAAATGTCAGGATATATGCATATAACAAATATAGTACTGGGGTGTTCGGTTAAACACGTAGCATCCTTAGCCTGTCAGGAGCCACAGTAGACTATCTTAGCAAACCTTAGGTTTACTCTATTGTTATCTTCAGTTATAAATCAAGTAAGCTGGATAACTAACAAGGTAACGTGCAACATTGATCCTTCCTGATTTTGGAATAGAGGCGTACTCAAACCAAATATTGGGTTAAGAAGAAATATAAGCACTCACTGAACACTAATTTAAACAGTATTATTATTCTTTTATTATTTTTATAGCAAAAGCAAATTCTGTAGCGCTGTACAATTGGTGGACTAACAGACACGTAATTGTAAACAGACAAATGGACACACAGGAACAGATGGGTTGAAGGCCCTGCTCAATGAGCTTACATGCTAGAGGAAGTGGGGTATAGTGACACAAAAGGTTTAAGTAGGGCTAATGAAATAGGTTGCTAGAAAAGTATTCACTGAGAACTCAGGTCATTTTTGAAGTTGCATGAGAGGAGTCATGGGGAGGGGACGGGGAAATGAAAACCCGCTAACAGTTTAAATTATATGCTTTCCTGGAGAAGTGTGTTTTCAATGATTTTTTGAAGGAGTGGAGACTGGGTGAAAGTCTAACGGAGAATGGAAGGGAGTTCCACAGAAAAGGTGCAGCCCTAGAGAAGTCTTGAAGGCGAGCATCAGATGTGGGAGTACGGACAGAGGATACTCCAGAATCTTAAATTGAGCCCTATATCTAACTGGAAGCCAATGTAGAGACTGAAAGAGGACGGGAGGCCTGGAAGGTGCGGGCGGACAGGAAAATGAGCCTTGCCGCTGCATTCATTATAGATTAGTGTATCTTACAGCAAAATAAAGGCGCATATCTATACAGATGTTTAGTCCTCTTTTTGTTTATCAAATATTGTATTGTCTAAGATATATTGTACCTTTGTCTTTTAACTTGTACCAATTGTACTCATGTACAACACTGCGGAATATGTTGTTGCTTTATAAACGAAGCATACTAAAGATAAATTCAGTGGTTTAGCTACTTTTATAGTCAAGTGCTCATTGGTGAAAACAATTTGGCTCTGCCAATTTTTGTTTACTTTATTAAATCACTGTTGCACTTTATTCTGTTGAATTTCAATCACAAGTTTGCTGTAGGGTTTTTGAACAGTGATGTGCATATCAATAGCTATAGGGTGTTATATCCAGAAGAAAACGTGTTTTTTTTCATGAATATCATTAAATAACACATCTCTGATTACAGTGAGTCAACATTCTGTTTTTATGACTAACAAGGTTAGACAATAAAAAGACTGATAAATGTGCTTCGGATACATATCTATTAATGGTTTATTTGTTTTTTTAAGTTGCCCACCTGTTTATCGGGTTCTGCCATTTGAATTTTGGCTGGCATTAAATCCAGTCAAAATTCAATAAAAATTTAACCAAAAATAGTTGATAATTATCAACTGGTTTCTGCCGATAGAATTAAATCAATACTATTGTTGGCATTTTTATATTTTATATATACACTGCTAACCCATCTTACTTAAATATTTTAAATTCTCTTTTCCTATTTCCTCCTCTTTACTGTGTCAAGCAGACATAAAACATCCATCCCATTAAAAAGAAATGAGAAAGAAAAATTACCAAGAAGACTCAATTAATTTACATTAAATGTAATCTTTTCTAAGCCATTGTTACCAGATTTGGTCTTGATTTAATATTGTTGGATAAGGTTTTCAAATGTTTTCATATTTTTGGATAAACTTTCAAAATGATTGACTATTCTGAAAAATATTTAAATGTTGTAATATTTTTATATTTTCCGAGGCATTGATTTTTTTCATATATGATATATTTTTGCTAATTTTTTTTTAAGTCATATTAAAAATGTATCAAAAAATATTAATTTTAAAGGCTTATTCAACCATATTAAATTGAGGTCTTAGTTTCTATGTTTCTAAGTTTTCACTTATCTTGGACTTCAAAAACACAAATTGGAATATACTCTAACTCTCAACACATCAGTTTATATCTTGAGTTGGTATGAGTATTTCCAAATATTTACCAGTTTTATTTCACATTTAGCAGAAGAAAAAAAATGTGAAGAAAGGAGGACGCAAGAGGACTTATGGGCTGTGTTGTGCAAAGGCCATGCACAATTTTGCAGAAGTGATAGGTCTGGCAGAATCCCAGACTGCATTCCTAAACCAAATCCCAGAAGATGTCAAGAATTTTCCAATATTTAAAATGTAATGTCCAAAATTAAGGCCCACATTTGCTGTTGATTGGTAATCAGGTCAAATTTTACAGTGGTATGTTTGTAATCACATTTCTGACTTTCTTGAATCCAACAGATCTGAATTTCATGTGAAAAAAATCCATCCCTTTATTTTTCTCTGTACATGGAAGTGGAGATACACATTGAATCTCAAAAATAAATGTTTAATTTGTTTCATATCTGAATTTCACTGTCTGATTCAGATATGGTATGGCTGGCAAGGGGATAGGAGGCAATTGCTTCGTCAGGCCACTAGCATATTGTGATGTGAGATGCTATCCCACATTATTCAGTGATGTCTTTAGGGATGGAATACACCGGGTGACACCCTCAATGCGGCTGAACATAGTACCTATAGAAGAAGATGAGCTTACAATCTATTACTTAAACTGGGAAGTGTTTAGTTTAAAAGAGTTGAACAGGAACAGTTTTTGTTGTAAAGCAGAATCTGTGAATGTAAATATTAATCACTGTGTACATGGATTATGCAATATATGTATATATGGATTATGCAGTGTTTCTGCATGATTATACAGTGTGCGTAGGCAGGGCTGCCATCAGAAATTTTGGGGCCCCTGACAAAGCACAAAGCACAAGTGTGTTAATGTGTAGTGAATGCAGAGTGTGTGTTAGTGTGTAGCGGATGCAGAGTGTGTGTTGGTGTAGTGAATGCAGAGTGTTAATGTGTAGTGAATGCAGAGAGTGTGTTAGTGTGTAGCGGATGCAGAGTGTGTGTTAGTGTAGTGAATGCAGAGTGTGTTAATGTGTAGCGAATGCAGAGTGTGTGTCAGTATAGTGGATGCAGTGAGTGGGTTAGTGTGTAGTGTATGCAGAGTGCATGTTGTATTAGTGAATGCAGTGTGTGTATTGTATTAGTGTATGCACTGTGTGTGTTAGTGTTTGCAGTGTGTGTGTGTTGTATTAGTGTATGCAGTGTGTGTTGTATTAGTGTATGCAGTGTGTGTTGTGTTAGTGTATGCAGTATGTATGTTGTGTTAGTGTATGCAGTGTGTGTTAGTGTATACAGTGTGTGTTGTGTTAGTGTATGCAGAGTGTGTGTTGTGTCAGTGTATGCAGTGTGTGTTGTGTCAGTGTATGTAGTGTGTGTGTTGTGTCAGTGTATGTGTGTAAATGTGCAATCTGGGGTGAGGGGGAGGGGGGCATTTTAACATAATAAAAAAATAATAATAATTTAATTAAATTGTTTCTCCCCCCTCCCTGCATACTTGTGTCTAGGGAGGGGGGAGATTCCATCCCTGGTGGTCCGGTGGCATGGTGGGGCGGCTGGGGCCCCCCGGGTTCCCTGTTACCGCAGAGGGGGCCCAGGCAGCACACAGCCTCTTCTCTCCTCCAATAACTCTCGCGAGACCCGCGGAGCGTGGCCATGGCAACCGGGTCTCGCGAGAGTTATTAGCAGAGACGAGAAGAGGAGAAGAGAAGAGGCTGTGTGCTGCCTGGGCCCCCTCTGCGGTAACAGGGAGCCGGGGGCCCGCGGCTGCACACATAGATAGCGATATTCGCTATCTATGTGTGCAGAGTGGGAAAGTGGGGCCCAGGACTGCCAGAGCAGTCCGGGCCCCCCAGGGCCGCCGGGCCCGTGACAACCGTCATGGTTGTCACCCCCTGATGGCGGCCCTGTGCGTAGGTATATGGAATATATAGTGTATGTATGGACAAACAGACAGATAGATAGATAAAATATAGATAGATAGATAGATAGTAGATTCACCATTAATAGGTAGGTCATTGTAGGTGTGTACAGCACAGTGCCACTGGACCAGCAGGGTATGTATTGTATTGTATTGTCCATCCTCCCTGCCAACAGGTAGGAGCCAGGAGGGGGAAATAACATTAAATAACACCCTTCTCCCCGAAAATGATTTAAATTATATAAACTATTCCTCTCACAAAGGGCCAGCCTCAGGCCTTTAGGCGCCCTGTGAGAAAAATCTTCACAGCACACCCTCCCCCCTTTCCCCCCTGTTATCAGGGCCGGACTGAGGGTACAAAGCAGCCCTGGTAAAAAAATAAAAAATCTATGCCAGCCCCATAAGTCATTGTGCTGTGTATTGTGTGTAATATATATATATATATATATATATATATATATATATATATATATGTATGTATGCATTGGCGTCCGCAGGGGGGAGGGGGGGGGGGATAACTACCTGGCTGCTTCCCTTTCACAATTTCAGAGCCTTATTGATCTTGGCCTATTCATTAACTTCTTGGTGGGGTAAAAATAAACAAAAACTCTGAATATGTGGAGATTTTTTACCCTAGGGGATCGAAATAAATCTGGTGAAGAGGAGCACAGCATGACACACTGTTAAGGGGTCTTGCAGAGGGGAGGAGAGGAAAGGGTCCAGTTAGCGCTGTTGAAATAAACACAGACCATCTAAACTGTCTGCCTGATCTACGGAAACCTCATCAGACCTGACCCAACTCCCTCATGTGTCAGTCTTTATTTTATTAATGAGTGGTGGGTTCCAGTTTAAAAGGATCTCACCTCTGAACACAAAGTCCATCTAAACAATAGCACACATTGTCCATACTAGGACACACATCACCAGGTTCACAGTCATAGATCACTCACTAGCAAACAGACACAGACACACACACTCACTCACTCATACACTCTCTCTCTCACTAGCAGACACACTCACACTCTCTCTCTCTCTCACTAGCAGACACACTCACACTCTCTCTCTCTCACTAGCAGATACACACACAGCCATGGCTGAAGCTTACCTGGCACTGGTAGGTGAAGTTGCCATTTTGTAGCCCTTCTTTGCAGCGAGGTCAGCAACCTGCGTGGTGGCGGAGCTCACGTGCAGGAGGTGGAGCTTGCATTAAGGAGGCGTGGTTTGCATGCGGAGGCGGGGCATGCAGCCGAAATTAAGGTAAATAGTGCAGGGAGACTCATAGGTCTCCCTCCGGCCGCGGGCAGACTAATTGCGGCCGCACCAGCCCCCCCCCCCCCCCTTGCACTGACACAGCCTGTCACAGTCCAAGGGGAAAATACTTTAAAAAAACATTAACCTAATGATTTGGACTGTGTGCACGGTTACTGCGGCCCACCGGGAAATTTCCCGGTATCCCAGTGGGCCAGTCAGGCCCTGCCTGTAATCCATGTATAGTGTGTATAGGAGTCTAGTGATTGTATAGGGGATTTATTAAATTAATAATGATTTAAAAGCAAGTATTCATTCCTCCTTTCCTGTTGTTACCTAGTTGGGAGAGGGGCATGCTGATCTGAATCTGGTCTGCCCCTCCACTGGGCACAGACCATCCGTAACTGGGCTCAGGGACTTGCAGTGTCCTGTGGTAATCTGCGTCAGCGCTCTGATTATCCCGAGCTAGGAAGACAGCTACTTATGGTCTGCAGCCAACAGAAGTGCAGGCCAGAAGTGCCAGACTGCCTGCCCTTCATTACAGAGGAGCAGACTGAGTAAGTCTAATAATACTGTGAGTGGTTTTGCTTTGGAGCTCTGGATTATACTTATTCACCTTGACCTCTTTGGAATAAAAATTTGTAGTAATGCGCTACCTCTTCATTTATCACAGAGCTCCACAACAATAAAACTCCCAGTAATGTGGAGCTCTGTGACAAGATCATACACTACACAACAATACAACTCTAAGTAATGTGTCTATAAGTGTATCACCGAGCTCCCTAATTATAAAATACAGAGTAATGTGCATTTTATATACCAGAGCTCCACTGTAATACATCTCACTATAATATGATGTAATGTTTGTGATATGTATGCTATGTGTTGGCTGTGTGTGATATTTGTAATGGGTGTATTAACTGTGTGTGATATGCGTGTATTGGTTGTATGTGATATTTGTGCTGGATTTATTGGCTATGTGTGATGGGTATTTAATTCAGATAAAAATATGCATTTAAGCCTATATGTGAATGCAGGTGACTGCACACAGTCCCACAGTCAGATGCACATAGTTATACATATACACTGTCAAATCCACCACATGCACACAGTCGCAGGCAGATTGTCACATACACAGTAACACACATACACAGTTACAGGCAGATACACACACACACACACACACACAAGCAGACAGCCACACACATACACACAGGCAGACACACACACACACACACAGGCAGACAGTCACACACACACACACACACACACAGGCAGACAGTCTTACACACAGACACACAGTCACTCACACAGTCACACACACACAGACAGCCACACACACACAGGCAGACAATCACACATAGTTACCTCTGTTCATTATGGAGGAGTGGAGGCAGTGCAGCTCCTGGAGACAGGTCATTGGGGAAGCAGGGACTCCTTCCTGCTTCTCATGCAGCAGTTATCAGGCACTATTAGCCCCGCCCCGCCATCAGTTTAGCTCCGCCTCCGCCACGCGATAAGCTCCGTCCCAACACACGATTAGCTCCGCACCCACCGCAATATTTATTTATTTTTTTATAATTCCGGCGGGCCATGTGTGAGCTGTGTCAGCCGCATGGCGCCCCCTGTGCGGCCGCACAGCTCGCACTCCCCTAAGGCCGGCCCTGCTCTCTCACCCCCCACAACACAGCCCCTATTTTCAGCCTACAAATTCACACATACACACACTGCATTCATTATATACACACAAACTGCATCTACTACACACACAGACTGTAATCACTATACACACACCTCATATACTACACTACAAGACACTATACACACTCACACTACATCCACTATGCAAACACACTGTATCCACTACACATACTATATCTCCCATACACACACTACATTACTACACACCCTAAATTCCTGATACAAATACACAAAATCCCCTAACCGCACATTTTACATACCCTACAAACACATTCTACATCGCCTATCGCAGCTCTTAGTGCCCGAGAGACAGTGGTGGAATGAGAGGCTAGCCCAGAAGAAACCACCCACTATTTGCCTCTGATATACAAGTGTTGTGGAAATGAAATATTATCCTGATTTCTCTAAACTAGTAAAATGTCTATTTACTTTATATAGTTCTCAATCAGCATTTATCGTTTTATATGATTTATTTAAAATGGCCGCTAGGGCCAGGGAGTTTACCTTAGTCATCGAATAACACCCTCACTAACAAGATGGCGCTGGAATCTGGGGGAGACCCGCAAGATACCAGTGACATCACACCCGGTAGGACGAGCAATAAATCAACCACTTAACCCCTAACCAATTATTGATGTATAAATCAATGTTATCTCTGACAATGCTTATGATGTAATTGTGCTTTATAAGGGGTCGCCTGCCCCTCTGAATAAACATTCCTCAAGTTCTTCATTAACCTGAAACTTGTGTCTGGTGTGAATTACTTCAGGGAGCTTGCATGCACTGTTTCTTTAATTTGGCCAGGGGCAGATACACAAAATAATCAATTTATTGATTGATTTCCACTTCATTTGGCACCCAACGTGGGGCTCCAGAGTTGCAGTTTCGGAGGGCCGGAAACCAACGGACCGGAGCGGACCTCCGGAAAGTGGGACAACCGGAGCCTGATCACCTCCAAAATACAGCTGTTGCCTGTATTCTCCTGTTTTGTGCCGGTCTGTCTCCGCGTCCACTTCCGGCTTCCAGAAGGCTACAAGACAGGTAAATTCTTATCCGGAGCCTCTTTTAACGAACCTGTCGATTGTTTATCTGCCTCTCGAGTGTTGGTATGGTTGGGTATGATAGTCGGTATATGTGGTTTGTCATTAATTTTAAGAAATATAGCTTGACTGCCTAGTGGGCAGGGAACGCAATAGCCATTTAGAGGCTGGGAACCACCCTGGTAGAGGGTTGGGGTTTTTGTATTGTTTGTTAGCCAATTTAGAGGCTGGGAACCACCCTGGTAGAGGGTTGGGGTTTTTGTATTGTTTGTTAGCCAATTTAGAGGCTGGGAAACACCCTGGTAGAGGGTTGGGGTTTTTGTATTGTTTGTTAGCCAATTTAGAGGCTGGGAACCACCCTGGTAGAGGGTTGGGGTTTTTGTATTGTTTGTTAGCCAATTTAGAGGCTGGGAACCACCCTGGTAGAGGTTTGGGGTTTTGTATTGTGTTAAACTGTGATTATTACTGTGTTATGGTTGACGACCCAGAAAAGGGTCGGGTGAAAGCCTAGAGAAAGGCTGGGATTATTCATGTAATGACCTGACTGGATCAGGGATTATTTGCTGTGTTTTACTGTTCATATGCGCATCGTTCTAATATGTACATGGCTATATTACTTTCTGCTATTCTGTGGATCTTGTTCAACTGTTGTTATAGTGTGGGTACCCTAGGTGTGTGTGTATGTGTTGTGTGGTTTGCTCTAGATTCCGGGGTGTACACACACCTCTACGTATGTGATTTCTGTAAGTGCCTCTTGCTTAGCCTTGCTACGTTCATCTTTTGCTTTGTGTTATATCTTTCTTGTGTTTGCTGCCCAGAGCTGTATTAGTCACCCACGCTCGCCCACGCTAGTCCGTGATCACCATCTCGGGTGAGCGGACTCCCTGTGACTAGTCTACGTTTGGGGAAGACGCACAGGACTTTGGTCCTCGTGGCAGTCGAGCACTGTAGACTCTTCTTCCTTTTTCTTCTCCCTTTCTCTGTCCCTGTCACGGGGCACTCTCTGTTTAGCTAAAAATGGGGCAGGAACATGCTAGACCTGCTAAGGGACTTTTGGCTTGTGATATTGTAAAAGAGAGAGCGGGAGAGGAGGCGGTGTTGAAGATGAGGAAGATAGCCAAGGTTTGCAATTTTCAATTGTCACCCAGCGGTAGACTACAGCCAGAGTTTTGGAGGAAGTTACTCATTGATAAAGAGGGTTTACTATTAGACCACGGGCTGACTAAAGTTGTAGAAGCTTGGTATCGAGTCGCTAGAGGACTCAAACGGGAGGGTTGGACAGAGGAAAAATTAGAGTTCGGGGGACAAACAATTTATGTGTATCATCGAAATGATTGCAATAATGATGTGCCCCCGGTTCCAAGCATGGGGCCCGCCCCTACTCCCCTGTGTCCTGTACTCGGAGCTGATGGAGCCTACTATTACCCCGTCCCATTACATTCCCCCATCCAGTTGCCTCACCAGTCCCCTCCAGTGCCCGACCCGATTCCGCCAATGTCCCATTCTCCATTCCCCTCTGATATCCCCTTCTCTCCACCGCCATCTCCCTGCCCTCTCCCTTCCCTACAGACTCCACCTGTCCCTACTGCTCCCCCGCCAGTCCCATTGTCCACTGTCCCTGGTTCCGTCCCCTCACACCCTGTCACGCCCGGTAATACCCCTCCTGTTCCTCCTCCTCCACCTCCTGACCCTCCCTCTACTCTTCCTCCTCTCACTGATCTGTCATCTCTTCTCTCATCTTTCCTCTCTGCTTCGTCCCAACCTACTACTCCTGCTCCTCCCCTTCCTCCACCTCCTGACCCTCCTTCTGATCTGTCATCTCTCCTATCATCCTTCCTCTCTGCCTCGTCTCATCCTACTACTCCCGTCCCTCCTCCTCCTCCACCTCCTGACCCTCCTTCTCCTCTTCCTCCGTCCACTGATCTGTCATCTCTCCTATCATCCTTCCTCTCTGCATCGTCCCAACCTACTACTCCAACTCCTCCTACTCCACTTCCTGACACTCTTTCCGTTCTTCCTCCCCCCACTGATCTGTTGTCTCTCCTCTCATCTTTCCTCTCTGCCCCGTCTCATCCTACTACTCCTGCTGCCCCACCACCTAGCATCTCTCCTACACCTCCTCCCGTGGACCTGACTTCACTCCTCTCCGTCCTCTCTAACCTAGTCCATCCCATGACTCCTACTCCTCCTTCTCCCTCCCTTCTTCCTGAATCTCTCTCCGTTCCCTCCGACCCTTTGTCCATATTGACCTCCGCCCTGTCTGCCCGCCTTCTACGCACAGCCCAATTAACCACAACCCCTGCCTCCTCTATGGCCCTAGTCCCGTATTCCCTTACCACGGATCCAAGTTTCCCGCTCATGGTGGTCGGCTCGGACGAGCCTGCCACTTCAGATCATGCCTACGCTGTTGGCAATTCTCTAGCAGCCTCAGGCTTCCATCCCACTACGTCACAGATGGTCACTATGTAAGCTCCAGTCTCCCTTGATGTAGCATCCTATCATGGTCTCCCAAACCCAGTTTCCCTTGTGGATGAGAATAGGCTCCCGCCGAGACAGTCCCCCTCCGGCTTGCATCTACAGGTGCCCCCGGCCGCCGAAGGCGCCCCACCGATGTATGTTACCTTTAACCCTTCACAGGCTGCCACTCTGGTTACTTCCCTCCCGGACCCTGAAAAACAGCCCATGCCATTCTTTCGAAGGATGGCTCAGATACGCAAGTCATATTCCGCTGCCTGGCGGGATTTATACAGCTTATGTGAAATTAAAGCTGGAGATGCATATTGGCCAATTATGGCAAGGAGTTTCAATGATGCTCCTCTCACTACTGATATGGACTTCCAGTCCGGAATTACTTTTTGTGAACAACTCCGTGCCTGGGCCCAAGATAAACTGGCTGACCAGGCCACTTGCATGAATGATATTGTCCAGGACAAGATCGAGTCCGTAGAAAAGTATTACTCACGCCTAACCCAAACATTTTCTGACCTAGGCTTTAGTGTTTATAATAAAGCACACACACAGATGTTATCCGCTGCCTTTGTGGCCGGTCTAAAAGAAAACATTCGTAAGGGCTTGATACTTGCACGTCCCGAGTATAGAATAATTTCCCTGGATACTCTCTTGTTGGTTGCTAAAGGGTTGGAATCCGTGTTACAGCCCACACAGAGGAGGAATAGCCCCCTGATGCTCACTACCCCTGCTCCAACTCCAGTGCCCACCTCTGCTCCCCAGGAGTACCCTATACAACCAACACAACTCCCTACGCACTACACGCAGGGTAGAACCCCAACTGGACCCAGGATTTGTTTTCACTGCCACCAGGTTGGACATTTCAGAAGGGAATGCCCTAGTTTCAGATATACCAGGCAACCGTCCCCACGGTTCTCAAATCCTGCTTCCGCTGTTTTGGGATATTCTCCCCCTGGATATTTGCCCCCACCACCACCACCCGTCCCATATGTTCCCCCTCCTCCTGAATATTCCCAAGCCCCACCGCCACCCCCACCAGCTCCTGCTGATGGGTATGGTAGTAGTGACCCTCAGGATGCTTGTTCTGCCCCTAGGCAGATTCATGCAGCTCGCCCGGTTTCCCAGATTAGTCTACCGTCAACTTCTACACGACATTACACTGGCCCTGACCAGGCCCATTTGGACTTACTACAATAGGTAGCAGGCAAGCCTGTGTCCAGTACCCCTGCCATGGCAGTGTCTACAGGGGAAAGGGGGGGGGGGCACTTGCCACAGTAGTCCTCCCCATTGAGGGACATCCTACCACCTTTTTAGTTGACACAGGTGCAGCCCGCAGTGTTTTTAGAGAACAAGACCTGCCAGACCCATCCTGCTTATCAGATCTCGATGTTTCCTGTGTAGGTGTAGATGGCACTCCCCGCAGCAATCCTTTAACTAAGCTCCTACGTGTAGGCTCTGATATCCTCTCACGATTTGTTGTTTCCTCTACCTGCCCCATTAACCTTTTAGGTGCTGACATGTTGTCCCGCTTACAAGCTTCTATTACCTTCACTGCAGATGGTCAGGTACAATTACTCACGCCCCTGTCACGTAAAGACACATCTGTTCTATGTTCCCTACCCCTGCTAGTACACCTCACGTCCCCCAACGATGAAACAAGGGTCACGGATACCCCCAGTGCTCTGGATAGAATTCCCACTAAACTTTGGTCCACAGGGCCTGATGACATCGTCCGCCTGTGGGTCCCACCGGTGATCGTCACTCTCTTACCAGGAGCCGCCCCTCCACGAAGACCACAGTACCCACTGAAACATGCGCAAGCACTTGCCATCTCCAAACAGGTTGACAGCCTCCTAGCAAAAGGTGCCCTCATAAAATGTGTATCCCAGTGCAATACTCCCCTATTCCCTGTTAAAAAGAAGACAGGGAAGGGCCAACCGGACCTGTACCGCATGGTCCAAGATCTCCGAGCTGTCAATGAAGTCACTGTCCGAGACACAGCTGTCGTCCCTAACCCACATACCTTACTGTCACAAGTTCCTCCTACTGCTAGATTCTTTACAGTGGTTGATCTTGCTAATGCCTTCTTCAGTGTACCACTGGATCCATCCTGCCAACATCTATTTGCCTTCACTCATGACCGTCAGCAGTACACATGGACGGTTACACGTCAGAGACCGATTGGTTATTTCCCATGCATGCTTGACCCCGTTGCCAGGGGTAGCCCCTCATGTCTGCGTGCCGTGTTTGCTGCCAGCGCATTACTGGACAAAACCAATGACTTCGTCCTTGGACATCCTCTAACTGTCCTTGCTCCACATGACATTTCAGCTATCCTACAACAAGTACAGCCCAGACATCTTTCCTCACAATGCCATCTCCGTCTACAGACTTCTCTCCTGCTGCCTGATAACGTTACTCTCCAGCGATGCTATACCCTGAATCCAGCCACTCTTCTGCCACTTCCCAAGGGGGGAGTACCACACTACTGGTACAGCTTAGACATCAACCCTGATGTCCGGACCGAATTCCAGGTACCTACACCCACAATTCCACATGATGAACAACCTGAGAACCTATTGCACTGCACATTGTGGTTCAAAGATACCCCAGGATCTGATCCACACTATGAGGAAGAACTATTCCACTTAGTGGAAATACGTATTACACTGACAGATTTATTATGGGACTCCAAAGGCAACATGGTCTCACTGGTTCACTTGCCAATGGAGACAGCACACCTCTATCACCACTGGGATGTGGCTGTTCCTCACGTTTCATTCACCAAATCTCCAGAACTCGCATGGGAAGATTTGGGCCCACTGGCCAAATCCTGGAGCACTGCAACCCAAGACCAACTCACACTGACGGGAGTCAATAAAAAGATAATTAATTGCAATACAGTTAGTTATCCTCGGTATCATACTGAAATATGTGAAGATCCTCCCCCTACAGGACAGGACCCAGAGGCCCCTCATGATTGCTTTGAACAGATGAAGATGGAAACCACCCACTTACCAACTGTGCGTGAAACCACCTTACCGAATCCAGACTGTACACTGTTTGTGGACGGCTCCCAATTTGCTGATGAACTTGGACAATACCATACGGGGTATGCAGTCACTACAGAAAGCCAAGTACTACAGGCTGCTGCACTCCCACCATCAAAATCAGCTCAAGAGGCCTAACTAACAGCACTCACTGCGGCCTGTAAACTGTCAGAAGGTACACGTGTCAACATATACACCGATTCAAGATACGCCCTGGGCGTAGCGCATGACTTTGGTCTAATCTGGAAAACCAGGGGCTTTCTCACAGCCACTGGTACCCCGGTGAAGCATGGGGCAGCTATTGAGGAACTAATGGATGCCCTATTACTGCCTAAGGAAGTGGCTATATTGAAAGTGAAAGCACATGGCCGGTTGAACTCAACAGAAGCCCAGGGCAATCATCTGGCGGACCAGGCTTCCAAAGAAGCAGCACGACAAGGATGGGAAGTGGACAGAAGAGTGGCCTCTACAGAGACCCCCATTTACACTATGCAGACTCTACCCACAGACCTAAGACTCCTCAGAGAACAACAAGCTGCAGCAACCCCCCAAGAAAAGCAGAGTTGGAAAGACAAGGGGGCGATCCTCCAAAATGATGTCTATACTATTAACCTCAAGTTTTGTTTACCCAAAAATATGTATCCAGCCGTTGTCCAATGGGCCCACGGACCAGCACATCTGTCCAAGCACCTGATTAATTATTTAATTGACAAATACTTTGAAGCACCCGGTATTACTACCCCAGGAAGGTTATCAAGGCTGCTCCTAATCACCTGGCTAAACCACTGTACCCCTTCCAAAGGATTCAAATTGACCATATCCAAATGCCAAAGAGCGGGCGGTATGAGTATGCACTGGTCATAGTGGATATGTTCTCAGGTTGGCCAGAAGCCTTTCCAGTTGCAAACCTTACAGCAAAAACTACAGCTAAGCATCTTCTCACGGAAATAGTTTGCCAGTATGGAGTTCCAGAAGTAATTGAAAGTGACCAAGGAACGTCCTTCACTGCACTATTAACCAGGGAGGTCTGGGCAGCACTGGGGGTGACCCTTGCCTTTCCTACACCATATCACCCACAGAGTAGCGGTAAGGTAGAACGCATGAATGGCACACTGAAGGCCAGAATGCTAAAAATGTCCCAAGAAACTAACATGCCCTGGCCTGAGAGTCTCCCTTTAGCATTGTTCAGTGTACGGTATACCCCAAGGGGGAAATATAGTCTGTCTCCCTACGAGATTTTGTTTGGTACAGCACTCAGGCTAGGTTGTTATTTTCCACAACAACTTCAAATCCAGTCAGATGCTATGGTAGATTATGTTACTGCTCTCTCTAATGCCTTGACCAAAATCCATGCCCAAGTGTTTTCTTCTATTCCAGATCCAGACTCAAATACAGGCACTCACAAATTAATCCCTGGTGACCGGGTTATGGTCAAGAAATTCCTAAGGAAACACACTCTTGAGCCAAGATTCGATGGCCCGAACCAAGTACTGCTAACAACGGCTACCTCAGTAAAACTGGCCGGGCAGAGTTCCTGGATACACGCTACACATTGCAAGAAAGTACCCAATCCAGAGGAAGCTACCTCTGCTGAACCATGAGCTTCCTGTGCCTATTTTTGCTGCTAGGCCTGACAAAGGCCCAACAAGTTGCTATCACTAAAGACAATCATGTTTACACATTTTGGTACAATTCATCAAACACACACGTGGCTACATTTACTTTTGATTATTGTGATATTGTTTCTTGTACTTTCCCGCAGACACAACATTCTGCCATATACAAAGACATACCTGACAAGAAAGACCCATATATCTGTGTAACGGGAGGCCGCTGGAGGCATCACTGTAGCTCCTGGAAGGCAGCTGGATGGAATACTGGTAGACCATGGGGCTATAAGCCCCAATGTGCTCTTGACAGGGATGACAGAAATGGGAAGCCATTGTTATATAGAATGACACTGTGTAAACCCGCAGTGTCGACCCCTATGAAACTTACTTTAAACATAGAGCACCCCAGTCCAGGGGATGCCGGGGAGTATGTAATGGGTATGTATTGGAAGGGAGGTGGTTCACATAATCAGTTGGGAACCTTTTATTTACAAGACATGCTCACGTCACCTGACTGGGTAGGTACTACCCACATGACTGTTAATCCACTGAAACCTCACATCAAGACTTTGAAAGACATGGTTGCTATCGCCAATCCCACTTTTGAAGACACAATGGTCTTCACTGATAAACCATATAAAATCAGTTGGGGATATTTACTGGCTATTTGGCGATATGCAACTAAGATCCCAACTAGCTGGCCTATGGTGGGGGGAATGTACCCTGACTAAGGCTATAATGCCCATTCATATTATTTCAGATGAACACCAAGGCCCACTAGACTCCCCACATGCCTATTTCTGAGTTAAACGAGAAATGCCTCTTCGTGGAAGTTTCAACCCACATATTTATATTGATGCCATAGGGGTGCCTAATGAGTTTAAAGCAAGAGATGAGGTAGCAGCAGGATTTGAATCCCTTGTGCCACTAATCACCGCTAACAAAAATGTTAACTGGATAAACTACATTTATTATAATCAACAGCGGTTTGTTAATTACACCAGAGATGCCTTACAGGGCCTAGCGGAACAATTACAAGCTACCTCCCGAATGACATTTCAAAATAGGATGGCTTTAGACATGATTCTAGACGAAAAGGGAGGAGTATGTAAAATACTCCCCGACACTATGACCTGTTGTACCTTTATTCCTGACAATACTGGGCCCAATGGGAAGGTGACTATGGCAATAGAAAAGTTAGACAACCTCTCCGACGAATTGTAAAGGAATTCTGGGGTCCCCAATACATGGGATAGATGGTTTGGATGGATGAATGGTTGGCAGAAGACTCTATTCTAGGTAGGAATAGCCGTCCTCACGGTAACCGTCATCTTTCTCTTCCTGACATGCTGCATATTACCCTGTATACAGAAATACCTACAGAAGACGGTAGGACAAACCATTGATAACGTAACTCCCACGTTTCTACACCAGGACATTGACGAAACAGAATGTGACACGCCATACACACCTCTACAGTCCCACCAGTTCAAACAGAGAACTGCTTTCCTATAGGGATTGTGTAGGGATAGCGTCTGTCTCTGCGGGCAGAAGTCTCTCGTGGGAGAAGTAGTGGGCTAGCCACTGCGGGATACCCACAGAGTTAAGTGTTCGAGGCCTGTTAAGACAGATGTGCTGCAGCCATTTAGGGACATATTAGGGACAGTTGTAGTTGTCTGTTTAGTAAATAGCCATTTTAAGGGGGGACTGTTGTGGAAATGAAATATTATCCCGATTTCTTTAAAATAGTAAAATGGCTATTTACTTTATATAGTTCTCAATCAGCATTTATCGCTAGGGCCAGGGAGTTTCCCTTAGTCATCGAATAACACCCTCACTAACAAGATGGCGCTGGAATCTGGGGGAGACCCGCAAGATGCCAGTGACATCACACCCGGTAGGTCGAGCAATAAATCAACCACTTAACCCCTAACCAATTATTGATGTATAAATCAATGTTATATCTGACAATGCTTATGATGTAATTGTGCTTTCAAGTTCTTCATTAACCTGAAACTTGTGTCTGGTGTGAATTACTTCAGGGAGGGTGCACACACTGTTTCTTTAATTTGGCCAGGGGCAGATACACAAAATAATCAATTTATTGATTGATTTCCACTTCAACAAGTATATAATATTTTTTTGTAGAGTGGTGGAAATCTTGGGTGAGTTCCTACTCTCTTTTTCCCAGGACTTGACCCCTAGGTCCATGAATTTCTCAAACAAATAAAGCCAGGTCCATTTTTATTTCATATCTACACAATGGGATGCTGCCAGATCAATGCATACTTCCAAGGACGATAGCTAGATCAGTCGCTTTTTTGTACAATATAGTCAGATCCTTGCATTTTTCATCCCAGGATCCAAACTTATTTTCATTGAAACACAATGTAATCCTATTAATCCTTGCATATTTCATAGTTGTATAGCCAG
Source organism: Pelobates fuscus (assembly GCF_036172605.1). Taxonomy (NCBI): domain Eukaryota; kingdom Metazoa; phylum Chordata; class Amphibia; order Anura; family Pelobatidae; genus Pelobates; species Pelobates fuscus. The sequence goes on from NC_086318.1 coordinate 255,949,980, forward strand.
AACCTTTTTTGAATACAGCCAGGGGCATTCCCAAAATCTGCAATAGTCTTACGGGTTCTTATAATTTCATCCCACAATCTCATATGTCATATTATTTAAAGGACCACTATAGGCACCCAGACCACTTCAGCTTAATGAAGTGGTCTGGGTGCCAGGTCCAGCTAGGTTTAACCCTTTTTGCTGTAAACTTAGTAGTTTCAGAGAACTGCTATGTTTACTATGGGTTAAACCAGCCTCTAGCGGCTGTCTCATTGACAGCCGCTAGAGGCGCTTCCGCGCTTCTCACTGTGATTTTCACAGTGAGAAGACACCAGCGTCCATAGGAAAGCATTGAGAATGCTTTCCTATGGACTAGCTGAATGCGCGTGCGACTCTTGCCGCACATGCGCATTCAGCCGATGACTCCGAAAAGGAGGAGGAGAGTTCCCCGCACCGAGGGAGCCCGACGGGGGAAAAAAAGGTAAGGGATTAACCCCTTCCACCCCCTAGAGCACGGCGGGAGTGGGACCAAGAAGGTGGGGGGGACCTAGAGACCCTGTAGTGCCAGGAAAACAAGTATGTTTTCCTGGCACTATAGTGGTCCTTTAAAATTTCCCTCCTTGATCCCACATGTTGTGATTAATTCATATTTTAGCCCACAGTACCATAAACTTCATGTCCACCACATGATATAGCACGCCATACTATCTCATACCTTAACACGTGATTCCATTTTTCACTCTATAATAATAGCAAAGTATCTGGCTACTGAGCAAATTGAATACCATAAATATAGGCCTTGATTTAATATTTTTGGATAAGCTTTTCAAATTATGTAATACTATTGAATAATCTTTTTAAATGAGTTAACTCTTAAAATTATTTTTATATTTTTGACACAGTGATATATTTTTATACTTGGTCTATTTTTTTTATATTTTATTAGTTTGAAAATAATCATTTTAAAGTGTAGCCAAAAATAAAAAATGGAGGAGGCCTATATTACTTTGAAAAGTTTCCCCATAAATACAACTGATTCTGACAGGATATGGATGTATTCCTGGGAATTGCGCATGCATCTGGTAGGATCCCAATTTGTTTTTATTAAATAAGAATAGATTCAGCTTCCTGTCTTTCTATAATCCATGGACACAGGATGCAGGATACGGCTGAATTTCTAAGACAAATGCATAGATCCAGTAGGATCTGGTAATGTTTCTTGGAAACACTGTTGTATTCTGCTGTATTCCATTGGGTTTTAAAGAAATATTTTCATAAAGAATCCAGCAGAATAGAGCTGTATTTCTATGAAAACTGCATAGGATTGCTTTTACCCATGCCTAAATTGGTTTATTTAATTACTTAGATTCTGGAATCATTTCGTATTTCAACGTATTAAATTAAAATAAAATATTGTGCTGCATTGAATAAACAACAGCAAAATGACCGTAAAAACCTGTAACTGCTCCCTTGGCACCATTTACACACGTTGCCTAAATAGCCTCATACAATGCATTTCTGGGAAGTACATAAATATATGTATATATATATTCACACATTGGGTGTATTTACTAAACAGAGCATTGTACTGAAGTGCAAAATTAAGGTAAAAAGTGCAGCTCTTGAAACATTCTTCAAATCAGCTATAAGCAGCTCAGATATTTTAACTCCTCAATGTTCCGGTGAGGATTTCAGATAAGTAAATAGCCCCCCTCCATCCCCCATGTCTTTTGATGTATCTCAGTTCCTTTCCTGTGTGTGAGCCCAACATACTATTTATCCAGGGCTCTAACACTGAGTGCTGTCTGTTCTCTGCTGGCCTCAACAACAAAAAAAATGAGATATTTCTCCCTCCCTCAACAACGGTTACCAAGGAGGAGAAGGACTGTCAGCCCCCCCTGACTCCACCTCCCTTCCCTCCCCCTGCTCTCCTCCTATCCCTCTCCTCTCCGCCCCTCCACCTCTTCCTCTCTGTGTTTGAGCCTGGACTGAAGCGAACTCCTGTAGAGGGAGAAGCAGCTGCAACCGGCACACAACGGCCCCAGGACTGGCCATAGGGACTGTAACTACCATAGTGCATCTAGATATCTAGCTGTAAACTACTGGGGAAAGGAAAGCACTGTGCACTGCTTTACTGACAGGAAACAGGGGGAGCAGAAAGAGAGAAAGAGACACAGAGGAGGAGGTGTCCAGTTAAGCAGCCAGCATTGCTCCAGCCCTGTCTACTCTGCTCCACAGCACAGACCTGGTAAGAGGGGGAGAGACCAGCCACCAGCTAGCTACATTAAAATCCAAAGGGAGAAGCCCATCACATCTTTCCTTTTGCCTGCTTTGCTTTCACCCAGTTCCCCTGTGTGTCCCTCTACTCCTTTATCTATACATTCCTCCTCTCAGCCCTCCTGCAATCTCCCTATTGAAAACACTTTTTTTTTTTTTTTAATCTTCTTTTCAGCGCCAGGATTGGCTGTATCTCCAAATCAGAGAGGGAAAATCCTGCAGATTGCGTCCCAGAAGAGAGATCTGAGGCTGGTTGGAGAGCACTTGATACATGATCTATTTCTCTAATCTACTCTAGAACCTCCAGATCGCCTGCTTTTGGTTCCTGTGATCAGAGTACTCTGTACATGTGTCTGGACACCCAGGGGGAGGAATAAGGAAAAGTGCAGCTTTTTTTGCATTTGACTTTTTTTTTTTATATACATATATTTTTTAAAATTACATCTAGCTACTATTTATCGTCAGAAGTTTGAGGTTCTTTTGTTAAGCAATTAACTTTCTTTTTTATAGACGCCTTATTAGAGGTATTTATTATTTTTCTTTTTAATAATTTTTCTTTTCCTCCATCACCATTTTTTACTTGAGAGATTGGATAATGGTTGGGGAAATGGAAACAAAGGAGAAGCCGAAGCCGACCCCAGACTATTTAATGCAATTAATGAACGATAAGAAGCTGATGAGCAGTCTGCCCAACTTCTGTGGGATATTTAACCATCTGGAAAGACTTCTGGATGAAGGTATTTATTAAGTCCTGTTTTTTAAGATGTGTGATCTAGAATAATAAAAAAATTAAAAAAACCAAAAAAAAAAAAACCACTTAGTAGCAAATGGGGAAATGGAAACTATTTGTAAAGCTCCAACATGTTCTGCAATGCTGTAAAACCAATGACTGCTTGAGTGGACAAAAGCAAATGGCTGCAAGGGCCCTGATCCCACAGTTTTTCAGTTAGCCAATGTTGCCGTACAGTCCAAATGCTTTAGTGATTTTTATGTCCTAAAGAGTTTTTTTTTTTTTTTTTTTTGGTTAGAGGGAGTTTGGTTTCCATGATTGCCCACTCCACCCCACATTGCATGCCTTCTAGTGTGCCTGCCATGTGACCCAATGGAATGTGGTTTTATCTTTTGGTTACCAAGCTTTTGTGATGCAATGGGGTGTAGGGGGTTAGATGGTGGTTAAGCGGAACTTGTTACTTTTAAGATGGCTTTCCGGTTTATTCACGTAAATGTGTAATTACAGTGAATACCAGATTTTAGTCCAAAAAAGCCGAACTGTAAACATTTTTTTTTGTTATTTAAACTTCTGCCATTGTGGGTTAATGTTTTATTCCCTTTGAATTTCTGACCATTTACGGCAGAGTTAAAACCCCTCAGGGCATTGAACTGCGGCCCTCCAGCAATTGTTGGGCTACAGCTTCTAGGACTCTTAAACTGCATAGTATTGTGGGAGTTGTAGTTCTGTTAGAGGATCATGGTCTGACCCCTAGTGATCACCCAAACCATTTTAGAATACTCTTAATATTTTCAAATTCTACTGTAGCGTTTTATTCCCGAAGCATGTGCTGTTACTATAAAGAAGGATTTTCCCCTCAAAGATGCCCATTTGATTTTAATCATATCATATGCCTAGAGATGGAGATCTCTATATAGTATATAAAACAATTTTTTAAATGTATTTACATTTAGAAATAATCGATTATAAACGATCAGCTGCATACATTTTGGTATTTTTGAAAATGACTTTGGGGCATGGGTTATAGTGACATTAAATTGCTTTACATGAAAGATTAGGTGTTTTTTGTTTAGCGACGCCTGCTTGATTATCTACTGTTGTGTATTGTTCCTTTTGTTTGCCTAAAAACGTTTGCTATAGTTTTTGGACACGTGATATGTAAAGAGGCCATGTTTAAAACCCCAGTATTAGATGTGGGTTAGTTATGGGCTTCCAAAGCTCTGAAACTGACATACGTATTCTTTATTATGTTATATACCTATATAATAAGATCACAATCTCATACTTCAGCTTATATTAGAAAGTTGGAATCTTGCACAGGGAATAAGAAAAAAATGAAATATCTAGACTTTGATTAGTGTCTCATATGACATAAGGATTGCCCCCTCCCCCCACTCCACATTTACAACTCTTTGCTTTTAATTCTAAATTGCTTAGTTTCTTATATTTCTCAAAATACTTAAAACATGTTAATGTTCTGGTCAGAAATAAAAGAGCATGTACATTTTCTACCTGACACAGCAGTAAGCTTTGCTAATGGTATTTTACAATAAAGAATATTACATTGAGAAGTAGTTCAACATTGTATATGCAATTATGTGACAGAAACCTTTAAAAAAAAAAGCGTGAATGTGTGTCTATATAATCATTCACCACTTTCAGTCGACTTCTACATGCAGTCTCTGAGTGCAGGTCACCTCTACTCCTATTTAACTTTGAGTCTCAAAAATGTTTACTATCAGAGGAACAAGCAGTCTACCACTTGCCCTGTTCACAGTTGATAAGAGAATACACATAGTGACATTCATGGGTCAGTAGTTATAAATACGATACAATTTTCTTTTTTTTTTTCTCTTCATGAAAATATAAGGGCATACTCTTCTTTGGCCCTGTGTCTTAAAGAACTCCCAATTAAATTAAGGCAAACTTTGTATCTGCAAGTGGGGTTGTGAATAGTCGAAAATAAATACAATCTCATTTAATGTACATTCTAGTACACTTTGCTCAAGGATTATTTTAATTTTTGTAGATATTTGTTTACAGTATACTAGGCAATTTTTTTTCTGCTGTTTATTTACATTATTTATACACAGAAGAAAAAAGGCAGTTTTAGTAAAAGCTTGGTATTGACAAAGAATCTGCTTTATTTCCATTTATTGTGACTTGTGACCAACAACATGGAAATCTTTTTATTGCAAACATTCTAAAACATCATTTCACTTCTTCCTTACCGCAAGCCACCTTTAGACCTCGTGCATGCAGTGAACTGGGAAAATCAAAACCAAATATTAACAATTTATACTGAACACATGACGCTTGGGTTTCTTGCAGACAAAATAAAGTAGCACTGCTAGTGAATTGTTATATAAAGCGATTTTTATCAGAAAATAAACTTTGGCTAGAGGATGCTATTTTAACCTACTTTTAATGCTGCAATCTTTAACCCCTTAAGGACCAAACGTCTGGAATAAAAGGGAATCATGACATGTCACACATGTCATGTGTCCTTAAGGGGTTAAAAATTGCAGCTCAAAATTCACCTCCTCACACAAGCACATATTAATATCAAAGGCCTAAATAATAAGAAACCGTTAATCACTTTCAACAATGTGTTTATATGCATGGCCCTTAGAAAAACATGTAAAATTTGAAAGGACACTTTCATAGTAATTTGAGAGGATGTGACCTGGACGAGCTGTACAACAGCTAAAACAGGAATAAAATAATGCACAAATTCAATATGGTAAAGAATTTCATAATTTTACATTTGGAGTTGTGTTTGAGGGTTTATTTGCTTAATTAATTTAAGGGTTTTATTTTGCTTAATTCTGGAAATATGGAAGATAAATTGCACATTTTAGGCCTAAATAATTGAAATTGAACTGGTAATTTTATTTTATCAGCGTGACTATTTATTTCTTAACTGACATTTACTATTTATTTTTTACCCTTGTCGTTTCTGACCAAATCCTAGTTTAGTGAATTCACCATTGAGGCGCTGGAATCAAACTAGAGGCTGGCAGTGTTAGAAGACACTGCAATAGCAGGGCTTTGTTCTATATTTTTGAAGATTTTGTGTCTCAATACTAGAATAATTCTGCTTTAGTTTTAGTGGTTCTAACTATCAGAGACAGATAAACTTCCCCTGTGCATTACAATCTCCAATCAAAATATGTGATTAGTAATGTGTTTACCACCCATAGGGCGTCAAGGAAGCATAATCCTTTTTATATAAAGTAATTGAGATTAGGTATTTGACCTAATTTTGCTTTGGTATTCTATGCACATTCCAATATATCTGTTTTTAATATGTCCATGTATTTTCTAAATGGCAATGTTTGTTAGGTTTTGCTTAAAGTTGTGATAAGTGTTTTAATAACAGGCTTGTCTGTTTATGATGTGTAAAAACTACAGTCTGTCATTCAGTAACTCTTGCATTTAGTGTACAATTAGCAGTGTCATTGTTCTCGTATATAGAGGACAATCTTATCCTTAAATGAAGTATCAGGTTTCTGCCCTTCCTCATCTCATCCTTTACAATTTCGGGATCAGCCAGTAGCTTAGACATTCGTTAAAGGGCTTGGTGTTCCTCATGTTTTGTGTGATGGGCTTAGCCGACTGGAGGAATCTGCATGTGTAATGGGAGGGGGAGCTTAAAACTTTCAGGAATGTTCAACAACAAGCTGTAGGGGGAAAAGGGAAACTTGTATGAAAACCGATTAACTTTCTGTAATGGTTTCAGATGTTGTGCCACTAAGGGGCGCCAATACTTTCTTTTTTTTTTTTTTTTTTGCAGAATAATAGTTTGTGAGGCTTTCTTTTTTTTTTTTTTTTTTTTTCCTGCAAGTAAATACATTTCTGAGTTTATATACATGATGAGTTCTTGGAACCAGTTTGTTCTGTGTAATTAGCATGCATTGGTGTAGTTGAATGCAATATTTTCCCAGAATTATGTGGCATGTCACATATGTATCTATATCTATCTCTAGCTTCACAAAGCTTATGCCTGATTCCCTAAATCCCAATCTTTATTTTGTTTTTGCTAATGTGGAGAGAAAGTCAGGCTTCATTTCCATAATGCTCCACTGTTGATGGAGATTTTTCAAAAGGTTTGAGCGCTTATCTCATCTTGGAATCAAGACGATACAACAAACAAAAACAACAGAGCCTTGTTCTAACTGGCTTCTGAATTATTCACAACTCCAAAGCAACTTCTTAAAACGGCTCACCCTTGAGGATTTATTTTACTCCTATTACTGAGTTTGTGAGAAAATGTGATGCTTTGTGAACCATCAGATTGCAATTATTTTTTTTATTATTTTTTTTTTTTTAAACCTGGGGAATATTGGAAGGATAAGGCAGTGTTTGCAAGAACTTTTGGCGTAGCTAAAACACAGACCACCATTTGTTGCAAAATACATAGAAGTTGTATTTTTACATCATCTGTGGGTGATTTTGATTGTTACCCTGATCTAAATGGAAATGATCTGTGGTGAATTTAATTGTGAAAAATAAGATTTTCTCCCCCCTTTCCCATCCTATGGGATCCTAATCCTCTTCACTTTAGTGTGTGCATGAAGATGTTGTTTTGCATATAAATTTGGGTGAGTTGTTTTTGTCTACTAGGATCTATTGTGATATATTGTAAGATGGGAAACTATCTTTACATTGAATCGATAAAACTGTAACCCAACGAAAAAGGGAGCAAATTTTGTTTGTAAGTAATGAAGGATAGATATCACACTGGGCACCTTATGTAAATGTATTCTGCATCTGGCAGTCCACTTAGAAATGTAACTGGGGGCTTTATCTTTACTTGAGCTATGTGTCTGCTTGTACTGCTGTGAAAATGCATTTATTTTTGGTTTTGGTTTTCCTCCCTAAATACCGTTTAAATGAAAACCCCTTCAGGCTTTTTATTCAGTTTTTATTTCCTAAAACTAGATCCTTAATAAATTTAGGTGGCATCTTGAAGAGGTGGAAAATTTGAATGATGCAAGGTTTTGTACCACACCCTCCAGTGAGCGTTTTCACATCTGTTATGGATATGTTTGGAAAACCTGCATAGTATATATTTGTATTGGAGATAATGGTGTTTTCTTGTAATGTTTGTTTCATAAACCAGTAAAAAAAAAAAAAAAAAAAAAATTTAAAATAAAGAACATTAGTGATAAGTTCATTTTTAGGCTTGGGAAAACCAAAAACATGTGAAACTTCTGAGACGAGTTTTGAAATGTTGCTGAATGGAAGCACTAGGATTTTAATTTCTGGATAGGGTGTTGGCCTGAGGAATACATAATGTTATTTCTCAATAGTCCATCTGTGGTTTCATTTTTCTATGCCCCGTGGGAGTAGTTTTGATGTACGTGGGGGTACACCTTTAGTTGAGAGAACTTCTATTCATGTTCTCTGTATAATTTAGTCTTCCCATCTTGCCCCTTTATCATTTGTGAGAAAAGGAAAAAAAAATAGGATTACTGGTTCATATTGCCTCTGTAGTTTATCCAGAAATAGCGTATATGTGCAACATAGTTGTCATTTAACTGCAGCTGTTTAACTACAGTTTCCAACACATGTTGTTTAAGTGTTTGAGAGGGTTGTAACCAACAATAGATGAAGGGCTCCAGGTTTCCTACCCTTGATTTAATAGTTCAAAGAGGAAGATAGTTTGCATATGCAAGGAATGCCCTCTAGGCCATCTGCTATATTGGTATTTAACAGCTTCATGTTACAAACTTGTGTTATCTCTTCAAATAGGAAGAGGTTAAATCAATACATTATGTTGCCTGTGGTTAAGAATGCTAAAACGGTAGTAAAATATTTAATTTGGTTTTTTTCTAACAAAATTATGTTTAGTTTGTAAAAAGACATTTTAGTGTCTCTTATATATTAAAGATAAATACCGGACAAGTATATTTTTCTGTCATATATTACTTATTCCAAAGTCCCTGATTTTTTTTTTCCAAGACCTAAAGATGTTCTTTTTGTGGGTTTTGGCAAAAAACAAAACAAAATAGTGGCCAAGACATTACAATTCTAAAACTGCATTAATCCGTAAAGTGCTGCAGAATACATTGACACTGTATAAATACTACTGTTATTAATAATGGGGATTTATTCTCCCCTTAAAGCGTCTGTTACATTGCAGATAAATGAATAGTTTTTATACCTCTAGTTCACCTTGTTTTATTCATTTTCAAACTTTTCTTAGTTATTAGTATTAAATAAGAAACAGTAAGGGTTACTTTTTTCCTTTATGGGGGTGCGTGATCTTTGGCAAATTTTGACAGTGGGCAGAGCATAAGCGGGATTCAATTTCTGTTGATAAATTAATTTACCCATAATCAATCAGTGAAAAGTGCAAACTACAGACTTCATGGACAGAGTTTAACAAAATGGCAGCTCCCACAAATTAATATCCAGCTGAAGGCAGAAGAGAAAATATAAATAAAGAGTTGACTAATCATTAAGATACAAAGGGCATAAGAAAAGCAAGAATGAAAAAAGAAAAAACACACACTAGAGCAGCTATTAAGCACCATTTGAAATTTCCATGCCAGTGATGAATATCACTAGCATCCTTTCATCCATTATCAATCTTTATAAAGTACCAACACTTTTTTTTCCCCAGTGCTATAAAATGAGTGAACAAGACAAAGTACATTTTGACTTGCTTAAACAAGAGACACTTGTATGTCCTTGTCAAACAAACTTGCAATATAAAGGCTGCCAGTGTTGCTTATTGGCTTATTTTAATGAATGAAAATGCAATGTTCAATAATGGTGTTTCTTAATTTGATGAATAGAGGCAGCTGGTCTATCCCTTGGAATTTAAATACCAATGAGATGAAGCCAGGTTACAACCTGATTTTATATATGTATTTTTTTTAATATCCCGAGCAGTAGGTCTTGATAAATTATGCCAAATTAAGCTATTAAATGTCTTGTGAAGAAGGCAACCTGGCTGTAGCCCAACCCACAGGCTGCACATGAAGTGATCTATGTGGAACAATATCATTGGATGCCTTTTACTATGACTTTTGGGGGTTCTTTGAAAGTATCAGTACATGCTGATTTTGTACTACACTATCTATAGAAGCTTCACATTTGAGGCAGTCCAGCATCTACGGTATCTGTACCCAGTACACACAAATGTAAAAAATAAATAAAAGTGGGTAATTTTGTATTTTTTTTTTTTTTTTTTTAATTTGTATTACACAGATATTGATTTTATTTTAATGGGGATGATGCTTTGGTGCTACTGATGCACGCTGGTGGTGGTGTTTAGGTTGCCGGACCCCCATTTCAGAGCAGTGAAAAGGAGATTTTACTTAACTATAGTCACCCAGACCACTTTAGCTCAATTAAGTGGTCTGGTTGCCAGGTCCTCCAGGTTTTAACCCCTTCAGCGCCACGGGAGGGGGACCCTCAGGGCACTATATTGTCAGGAAAACCGCTTTGTTTTCCTGACACTGTAGTGATCCTTTAATGTTCAAAATGTCCACTCACACTTTGGTCTCTCCTATAAAACCCCTTTAGCAGCTTACCTTTATCCAGCGCTGGGTTCTCTCAGCGCTGGTGACCTCTCCTCCCCCGCCAGCTCCCAAGTGGAGCGGAATGCGCATGCGCGGCAAGTGCCGCGCGCATTCAAAGTGTCCATAGGAGAGCATTTCTCAATGCTTTCCTATGGACGCTCTGCGCAATGGAGGTGAAATGTGCCTCCAGCATCGCAGATGCGCCTCTAGTGGCTGTCTGGAAGACAGCTGCTAGAGGCTGGCTTAACCCCAAATGTAAACATAGCAGTTTCTCTGAAACTGCTATGTTTGCATCTGAAGGGTTAAAACCCGAGGGACCTGGCACCCAGACCACTTCATTGAGCTGAAGTGGTCTGGCTGACTATAGTGTCCCTTTAAATTTGAACAGCATATAGTTTTAATTCAGGTGAATTGAACTTTTGCTAATGACTCAAAATTACAATTAATTTCTCATTGAAACATTTGCTAAATTCCTTATAGTTGGCATAAATATTGGGACTAGAAAATTAATGCAAACAATTAAACTTTTTTTTTAATTTTGAAATGCTGCATATTATAAAGCTATATAAATGATTATTCTGCTTTTACAAATGACAGAATACTTGTGAAAGAGCAGTTATGAGTTTATTTTTTGTATTTTTTTCTAAATAGAAATGCAGTGTTACTGCACTATGGTATTCTTTTCTATGCTGGATTCAAACATTTAACCAGTTTAACAGATGTCTGAACAGACAAGGCCTTTGTATACACATTTGCTTTAGTTCATTAGCAAGGATTTTCAAAACAGACAGCAGAGGGATCGGGAAGTTGAATTGCTTTTATCAGCTAGGAGCAAACATACGGGAAGGGGGTCTTTTCCGGAGTGTGGAAGAACGTGCTTCCTACAATTGTTTGCTCTGTAATACATAGGAACATAAGGAATACATTTATGTTTTTTCATCGTTCATTCCCTCTTTATTCTTTGACTTGCATGACAATGAATGATGAGGTTTTCCTCAACACAAAATACAAAAACACTTTCTAGTATAGATATGTTTTTGGGCTTTATTCTCTCACCCACCTCCTCAAAATAATTGTTTTTATTCATCTACCTCATATTGCTGTATTTTAGGGTTTATATAAAAAACGTTTCTGATGCTTTTTGTTATTTTTAATGTTTGATCTTTATAAAACTTTATATAATCTCAATGTTGTTGACTTAACCTGTTCCTGACTATTAATCTGGTTAAAGACAACGTTGTATAATCCCTGTGATTTTTAAAGCAACTCTTATGCTTTTTGAGTTCTTTGGTGACCCTTCGTAGTGACTTGCTGCTTGCAGAGAGGTGATCAAGGGATGCAGGGAAACACAAATCTTACTTACCTGATCCTTTCCTTCTCGGCTGCCGACTTTGTCTTCCTGCTGGTACTATTTAACTCCTGATGCTTAACCTGTAAAGAGCTGACATCAGGCTCTACTCTCGCGCATGCACAAGAGTACAACACTGATGTTTGTGAAAGATCCAGTGAGACTGTGGGATCCTCCATAGACACAGCCTTTTTTTCCACTTAGCTGTCACTAGTGGCGTCAGAAGGCTTGACAGCGGTAGTTCCATCTTCTTGTCCACCGTTGCAAAATACATAAGAAAAAGTAAGACTTTCTTTGTCTTATGGGATCTTTTAACTTGGTTGGAATGTCATTGCAAAACAGTCTTTAATCTTGAAATGCTTTTTTTTTTTTTTTTTTGAAGGGGTGTTGTCCCCAGCGCAATTTAAAAACCAGTGCCAACAAAAAGCTTTTTACCTGTGGGCATTTTGAAAGGAAATCTATTGATATCTGGACACTGTTGCATAATCTATACTAATACATTATTTTTTTTTTTATTAAAATGCTTTTTTTATTTGCAAACTGTGTTTAAAAAAAAAAAAAAGCCTAATTATGCTGCTTTTTACATTATGATTTATTCTTGTTCACAATGTATAAATATCAAGGTTCTGCTCTTGTAAAGATGCATTTTATTCTAACTTTAACATGCAAGAAAAATCCTGTGGTGTTCATACTGCTCTGTAGCTGAAACAAACGTGTAATAAATACTCTGTACCTTTAAAATATTCTTCCTAAGTGCTCTCTCTACCAATGCACAATGTAGGTTTTTGTGGTACATTCCAATACAGTTAAGTTGCTTATTTTCACACAATAGATTCCCTTGAAGCATATTGTATTAATAGTGTCCCCCTGTAAGTGGGAAAAATAATTTAGAATGGTTTGTTCAGCCGATATTTGTCTACTTGATACATTTTAATTATTTATACCTTTTGGTGTTTCCTTATCCTACCCAGCTGATGCTTCAGATTAGTGTGCACTCTCTGTTGGGATGTCTGATCTTCCATACCCCATTGTTCTGTTTCTGAGTAAAATAAAGCTGTGGATATAGCTGCAGCTGTGTGTAGGGATGCATTTTTTCCCCCCTCAGATGTGTCTGATAAACATGTTTTATTGAGGTCTAAGGTCCATTTGTGTAAAATATGTCTTAATGTAGATTTCAAAAGAGTGTGTACGCATGAAACGAAATCTTCACGTATATGTATGGTCACCTATGCTCTGTAGACACCTTCTTGGGGAAAAAGTGGTCAGTACTGTGTGTAGCCTCAGGAAGTGGCTATTATGGCTACAAAAGTAGATGGTTAATTTAGGCCAAAATTATTATTATAGTTTGCCTAATATTGCCTAAAAACAGTAATTCTGCTGTCAGATCTGTCCGAGGTCAAGTTTAGTAAATTAATAGCTACATTTTTATTTTTTGCTGTTTAGACAAAACGCATGATGTAGCTTTCTTATGTTAATTTACAATTTAGCCACAATTATCATTACTTTATTATTTATATAGCGCCAGCAAATTTCATAGTGCTGTACCATGGGAGTAGTGGCAATTTTATTTTGGACAAAGGTTCACCAACACTGTAATGTGGTTTCTCTGGCAATGTATTTGCTCTGGTCTGGTGTTAGATTCTGGAAACATGATGTCCCAAGGACTTCTCAAAGTGCAACTTCAGATATACAGGTGATGCATAACATTATGATTTTTATATAATGAGAGAGAGATTAATTTGTAATTTTTTTTTTTATATTGCATCATAAAGTGGGAGGTAAAATTTACTTTCTAGTTTTTCATTTTAACTTCCTGAAATCATTGCTGATGTAAATCTATTTTGGTATTTATGAGTTACTGCTGCAGGGTAATATTTTTGTTTTATTATCTTGCAAAGGAATAGCAATGCTTACAATTTGTACAAATAAACCTGTTTGTCTTACTTGCTTACTAAATGTGTTTCTCTTAAAGCAGTACTGTCATTGTCTGGGGACTTTCTGAAATTTGCTGCACCCCCCGACAATGACATCTCCGATGGTGGCTTGGGGGGGACAAGCAAAAGTAAATTTTATTTACATGAACCTGCCCTTCGCAGATACAGCCATCTTCTTCAGTCCTCATTAGGTTCTGGCGCTTCAGCTGCCACAAGCTGACGTCACTGCTGTACGAGAGTTCAGCGGACTGGTCTATAGGATTCTTAGATTCTCCATAGGTAGAACTAATTTCCTTTCATCTGTCACTGGTGATGGCTGAGGGTTTGATACTTTGTGATGGCAGTAGCTCTGCCCAGAGTCAAGAAGTATGAAATTTGAGAAAATCCCAACACCGCTAATGAGTATTTCATAAAGATTCTGATTTTATGAAGTAATCATTTTTTGGGGCAGAGGTGCGGAGTGGGAGTGACAATGCCATTTTATTTGGGTTACTGTAGCATTTGATTGCCCCTCCCATGTTGTGTACCTGTTTGTAAAATATTGAAAATAAAACAATAGCAAACTACTTTCCTAATTTTTTTTAACCCATTAAGGAAAAAGGCTCTTTTGAGATGCAATAAGTTTGTTGCCAAAGACTTATGGCACTTTTGCATTCATTCTACCAGTTTCACACTTTCTGTTGAAGTGCATCCATAATAAATAAAAAAATAAAAATAAAAAATATAAATATATATTAATTTATTTAAAGGGAGAAATTATTTATTTTGATAATATGCATCCATAACACAATATTTAAAGGATCACAATAGTGTCAGGAAAACAAACTCGTTTTCCTGACACCATACAACCCTTAGGTCCCCCCTCCCTTGGCGCTGAAAGGGTTAAAACCCCTTCAGTTATTTACTTTAATCCAGCGCTGGTGACCTCTCCTCCCACTCCGACGTCGGCTCCCGAGTGGAGCGGAATGCGCATGCACGGCAAGAGCCGCACGTGCATTCAAACAGTCCATAGGAAAACATTTCTCAATGCTTGCCTATGGACTTTCTGCACACTGAATGCGATTTTTCGCATCCAGTGTCGCAGAACTGCATCTAGTGGTTGATTAATCCTGTAATGTAAACATAGCAATTTCTCTGAAACTGCTATGTTTACATCGGAAGGGTTAAAACATGGGGGCCTGGGACCCAGACCACTTCATTGAGCTGAAGTGGTCTGGGTGATTATAGTATCCCTTTAATATGAACAAAATATTAAAAAGATTTAATTTTGGTTTTACCATCCATTTTACTTTTAATAATTTTATACACAAATCAAAACAAAATCAAAACAGATACACTAACTGGTCATGATTGTTATGCCCAATATGTCTAGGATTTCTATACATTTTTATATAATTTTTTAAAGTTATTGAAAAGATATTTCAAAGAATGAATTGGTTTGAATCTAAAACTTTACTATAATACGTTGTAATCTTAGCATGTCCCCATAATCCAAAACTACACATATATATTTGTAGAAAGTACCTACCCCAAGCTATTTCATTAAGAGCATTTTGACACATTTCATTCAATCATTTTATCACAAAAAAGGGTGTGTATGTATATAATGATATATTATATATTTGTGTTTTTATTTGGCAGTTTGCACATACTGTACGTCTTCCTAGATTCCG
This sequence comes from Pelobates fuscus, assembly GCF_036172605.1. NCBI lineage: Eukaryota > Metazoa > Chordata > Amphibia > Anura > Pelobatidae > Pelobates > Pelobates fuscus. The sequence continues at coordinate 255,965,456 of NC_086318.1, forward strand.
TGGATTTTAGCAGTTGCCAGGCTGGGTACAAGATCAGAACTACAATTGAAACAAGTGACATTCATTACTGTCACTTGTGTCAATAGAAACATTTCTCCAAAGTAAACTATCAGATGATAATAGTTGGCTTAAACCTGTTGTGACCGGTTTTATTTAACGGATAACGTCTCCTTAAACAATGAATATTTAACCTGTAAATAAGATATATTCTACAATTCATTGCTTTAGGACCTTACCTGAACTCTAGCACCAACAGAGTCACCGTGACACTAGGTTTGTAGATTTTTCTTTCATAGTGTTTTTATACTGTGCCTCCCACCAACACTATTGACCGAATGCCTAACACACGCAATAGTAAGCACTACCGTACATAGAAAAACATACAATGTGTAGGAATTCTAATCCTAAAACAATGTAACACTTTCGAAGTGGAAAAAACAGAACTAAAATGCGACTTTAATCAACATAAGAAATGGAAATCAAGGATTCCTAGAAAAATAGACTAAACATGGTGTGTAATATGTTATACCAAGGGGGACTTATATTCTATATTGGTTTCTCTACTATACATTGACATAAATAGGAGTTATAGGGGCATAGATGTTTTAACCATTGTTACTATCAGAAGAGGCACGCCCCCAGAAAACAGAAGTGCAATTTCAAAAAACTTTTCAATTGGCTGTAAATACCCTAATCTATATTTGGACTGGTTGTTATAAGGGACATGGCAGCTGTAATCAAGCTCCTCAGCAAGGGTTTCTTATAGTAAATCAATCTATAAACCATGTATATGACTTGTCTGAAAAATCTGACGAGAAATACATTTTGGCAACAATACCTGTATAACTGTTATGTGCAGAGTGGATTCTGTTCTTTCATGAAGTCAGTTTAATTTTTCCACAATAAATTGCCTTTAAAGGAAATTATTAAGTTATTCACTAAATAGTGCATGATGCAATCTTCACACCATTCCACCCATCCAGTATTTTCAATAACTCATTTTTCTGCCAAAGTAAAAATATTTATTTTAAACATTCTCTTAGGATTCCTAGACTTCTATTAAGGGCAGTCTTATTTCTAGTAATTTTATGTTGATTTAACTTGAATCAAACACATTCTGTGCTATTGCACTTATTGTGAACATCATGAATGCAATGAAATTCACTGTAGTAGTTCTGCAGCACGGAAGGCCCGTGCAGTGTGAAAAGCCTGAGTATACATTTATATTTGTCTATTAATGAGCAACAGAATCCAAATAAAATCCTGCTGTGCTTGGTTAGGGTGCATGTATGCTTGGTAATACTGTTAATTTGGAAACCCGAAATGTGTTTGCCCTGCTAGTGACTCTAAATTTAATGGCTTTTCCATGTTTAGTGTCTAAATGTAAACAGTATATTCACTCCCTGACTGATACTGCCTAGTGCTGTAGTAACAGCAATTTACATAGCTGCAATACATAGCAAAATATATATATATATATATATATATATATTTTTTTTTTTTTTATTTGTTATCTGATATAGACTGATGGTTTATCTTATAACCTTATAATTAGACATTAGAAATGTATTCATTGAGTGCATTTGAGCCTCTTTTGTTAACATGCCTTTTGCACATTAGTAATTATTTTGCTTGCAATGGTAAATTATCAGAACCTAGTAATTTTAACAGGCTTCAGTAGTTCATATATTCTTGGAAAACATTTGATTTATCTACACTCGTATGTAATGTGTATATACATATATTAATGAATGCTTTGTGTTATTTGATAATGTTGACCTCATCAATTGCGCATACATATATATATATATATATATATATATATATATATATATATATATATATATATATATATATATATATGGAAAGTTCAGACTTATTATAGCACCAATACAGGACAGGCATGTTTTTTTTAATTACATTTTTTTGACAAAAGATCAAACTGCAGATGTGAGTCATTAGTCATTATCTTGAAGAGCTTACAGTCTAATTGCAGGCCAGTCAAGTGCTTCAATTATATTAAAACTTCAAACAATTGTACTTTACTTTTAGCAATGTCTAATCTGCATTCCTTGTGCGAAATGCACTAGTATAGGGTATGGATCAGATTCTGTGAAATTCCACCGGCTGCTATATCTGTATTGCATTTTTCACAAATACTTTAATAGTTTGTGACCCAGGAATTTTTTTTTTCTGCAGTTCTTAGCCTGTTCAAGGCTTTTTGTCAATTATATTGCTAAATCTACTCAGTACAGTAAATGTAGATTTGCGCATGCCTCAACGGCTGACAGGAGATGCTGTTGTTATGCTAAGTACTTTAACTTCCTGACAGCTCAGTTTGCAGTATAGTGGGAATCTGCTTTTGGAAACAATGGATCTTTTACACATTGCACAGTCAAGTGAACATTCTCTCTTCTTTCCCATTTTTTTTTTTTATTTTTTTTTTTTAATGGTAAATGTACAGAATATCGGCAATTAATCGGCTATCGGCCTGAAAGTTCAGAGTATCGGTATCTGCTCTAAAAAAATCAATATCGATCGATCCCTACTTTACACCACCGTATAGCATATAGGCTTAATTAATGCAAATAAATTCACAATAGCCCCTCCCCCCACCTTGTGTCCTGTTATATTCAACCCTCTATTTATTGTGTGAAATTATGTCATTTTCCACCCTTTGGCACATCTAGTGAAAAAAAAAAAAAAAAGTTGTGTGTATGACACTAAAAACAAAATAATGCAGAAAAAGAAGAAAATTAATAAAAATAATTAGATGTACACTTTATCAAGTTTGTACATTTTAATTCTAATCCCTTGTTACTATTCAAGTGAGACTCTAGGAATACTGAAGGACAGAACAAGAGCTATTTAGATAATGGGGTGCGTAAACCTAGTGCCTATTGATTTACTGACTGTACACCCATCATAACTATTCATGAGGAAAGTGGTTTGTTCCAAATGGGAGGTTTTATGCACAGCAAGGCTTGCCTGATATTGCTCTGTTTTTAATACAGCTAAGTGCATGCATGTCTTCAGTGTTAAAAGGTATACTTGCGTCAGCCTCTGATTAACATGGGGTGAATAACAGAGCAATTTATCACCCTGGCAGCCCTGAAGAGTGTCAGCAAGAAGGCTGACTATGATAAATTGGAGGGGAATGGGCTCTATAGTAGGTGGTCATTGCTTCCCACAGCTAAGGCTAGAGTGCTTCGGGGTGGCAGCTGATATTTAGGTTAGAGGCAGGGTAATTAAGTGAGGAGGAAGAGCTGCAGTTGTCTGCATGCCTGAGTGGAAAAGAAGCTCTTCCCTTTTCACTTCACAAATTTTAGTGACTTTAACAGATTTAACTGCCAGATGGACAGTACAAGCATGCTACTTGGATGACTATCCATCCACAGATGTCACTGTACATAATGTAGTGTACAGTATAATGTTTATGAAGGTGTAATGTATTGTATTGCTTCCCGGAATCTTTGCACTTAGCAATTTTAATACATTACACTTCAGTAGCGGTTTTAATCCATTTTAATGAGTTAAATGAGTGATGCGGTGTATTTGATTAAATCTAAAACTCCGGTTGAAGTAGAAGCTTGAGGGAAAAAATATGTCACACACACATTTTTACGCATTGTGTATTTTGCATATGGGAACGAGCACTGCATATACCAGTGAGTAAGAGATTGTTTGGTACGGTCATATACTTGTTGCCTAAAATATATGCAATTGTGATGAAATGTGTGTTTGTAAGACCTATATCTGCTTGTTCCTTAGAACCGTATTTGTTAAATATGTCAAATAATTTTTTTTTTTTTATTCTTTGTCACTTATTGTGTGGGCCTGGATAGACATTCTTAATCTCATTCTCAGGAAAAGAGATTACCATAAAAATGTACTTCCTTTATACAAGTTAATTAGGGGAAGCATGATGTGGACATGTGCAGGATATTGCAAAGGTATGGAGAAAGATATTCATCCCTTGTGATGAACATAGTTAACTGGGTATGTAGTCAAGTCCGTTTTAGCCGATCACTTCTGCCTGATAAAGTGTTTTTAGTGCATGATGTGGTTTTTTTTTTTTTAATTTGGAGTGTACACTGAGAAGCTGTATTGACTTTTCTTTGTAGCCTATTCAGTTATGGAAATAATGTGCTATTTAATTGTAATTAATAAGGCTCACAACCCAAACATTTTCATCTGTTTCTCTGCACTCGCTCTTCAACTCTTTCTCCACGTAATTTAGCCATCCATTTTTTATGCCCATTGGGTGGAATATGAGTATTGAGTGGAAGGTCCCCTTCTCAGTGCGTTGTTAAACTTGTAATAAAAGGTTTTATTTGCCTCAAAACCAGCGCCGTGCCAACTTGCTCATAGCGCATGCACGTGATCTGGGCTGGTGAGGGGAAGATGGGAGGAGAGATATGTTTGTTCTTCACGCAGAATTAACATTAGGTAGCCCAGAACTCAGTCACTTGTCCTGTGGGTGTACTTAACAAATCTGCTCATTATTAGAAATATCTCCGTATGTGCTGTGGTTCAAGCTGAAACACGATACACATTGACTCCTACCACCATGACCACTTCAAATCGCGAAGTGATCATGGTGGTTATAGTAAAGCTTTAGTGAAATTCCAACACAATCAAATTTCAAGTTAAAGTAAGTCTCATGGACAAAGTCCATGAAGGTCAGACACAAGGCTGAGCTTTTGACAATCCCCACCACCACTGCTATGGTATCTTCTCATGAATTGTGACAGTTGGCCATGGAGAATCCCACGTTCTTGCTGAAAGTCTTATATAAACCTCTGTTGTACTTTTTCTTGCACATGTGCAATAGCACTGTAATGATTCACTGACTTCTATCTGATGAAGTGAGAGAACTTAATTTAAGTATATTTACATTTTATTTCCTCTTTCTGAGTGCCACACACAAAGTGGGAATGTCACCTTCAGGGATCTTTGGAAAATATAATAAAGCCATAGAGCCACTTTAACAATAATAAATTGGTGGAATAAGTTTTATTTATTTATTTATTTATTTATTTATTTTGGTTAACTTCTATCAAAAATATTTAAAGGGATACTGTAGTCAGCAGAACAACTACAGCTTATTGAATTTGTTCTGGTGAGTAGAATCATTACCTTCAGGCTTTTTGCTGTAAACACTTTTTTTTTTTCAGAGAAAATGCAGTGTTTACATTACAGCCTAGTGATAACTTCACTGGCCACTCCTCAGATGGCTGTTAGAGATCCTTCCTGGGTCATGGCTGCCTAAAATGCATCCAAACATTCCGTATCTCCTCCCTCTGCATGCAGACACGGAACTTTCCTCATAGAGATTCATTGATTCAATTCAGCTCTATGGGGAGATGCTGATTGGCCAGGGCTGTGTTTGAATTGTGCTGGCTCTGTCCCTGATCTGCCTCCTTGTCAGTCTCAGCCAATCCTATGGGGAAGCACTGTGATTGGATCAGGCCACCACTTCTGATGATGTCAGCAGGCAGTGGGCAGGTTTAAAGGAAACCGGGACAAAGCTGCTGGATTTTACTATATTTAGGGAGGCATAATGGGCCATGGGGGGCTAGATGGTGGTTTTAACCCTATAGGGTCAGGAATACATGTTTGTGTTCCTGACCCTCTAGTGCTTCTTTAACCTGACCTATATAGAGACCTCTAAGACAGCGACAGCGTAACATAAAAAGCAGGAGTAAACTGTTAACAGCTGAACATAAATGCTTATCTCTCCTTCACTTTAGTGATTCACTATGCAAACAGTTTAATTACAGTTTATACTTTCGAGGTGTGATTAGTTTGGAATGGGTTAGCTGCTATTTTCTTTTTGGCAAGATAGTAGATTTTCTTGTCTATCTGATTTTGTTTATTCAATTCCCTTACACTGATACGAGACTTCATAGTTTCCACAAGCTAAAATAGCTTCCTAATTGTTTTTATCTAGATTGGTCAACAGTTAAATTGTTGTGGTAGCTGTTTTTACTTATTTATTTTATTTTTTTATTGCATTGCTCTGACTGTGGTTGATGTGAAATTCTCCATTGTGTATTGGTATTAGCACACTGTTATTATTGGCTGGAACGAGTCTTCCATTTTGTATTTGCATATTGCATTGTCCTTTGGTTTACTGTGTTTGCAGATATTTTGCCACTATATTCAACTTTTTTTTTTTTTTTTGTGTGGATTTTTTGTTTTAATTTTCTTTTTTATAACCTTTTACATTCTTGATCAATTTTCACAAGGGTTGAGGTTATCTATACTTTTATTCTTTGGTATAGTGGGGAAAACTTGGCAGTATAGTATGAGATTTCAGTATAGGCTATATTTGTATGTTCGAGATGCAGAAAGGCTGTTTTCCTTCCTCTTCTGTGTTTGTTGCTGACATTACCAAACCATGTAAGCTTGGTTGAATGCTTACTAAATGTGCAGAATTCTAGAGTACAACATTGCATTAGTTATTTTATACTTTTTGCAGTGCTCAGCATGATTATTAAGCTGGCATGTTACAGAAGAAACATAAACTAAGATGCCTGTGTTCTAACTGTAAAACTATACTTAATTTAGCACCACAGCATGAGTGGGGCTTATTTTTATCTTTTTTTTTTTCTACTTTGATAGAATTATCAATTGTTAGAATTGACAGCAAATCAATTAACAAATAAGTAATTGAGTTACAAGCCAAAAACAGAATGCCAGGAAATGGCATCACTCCGGTCCCTTCATCAGTAAAGAGCGCATGACTGAGCAGCAAGAAGAGCTTGAAGATTTCAGCAGCCACACTGAACCCCAGAGAGAGAATCCACTCCAGCTCTCTCAATGGTCTCCTAATTTGTGAGAGAATCTGTCAGAGAGAATGTGTTTCTGAGTTTGTCTGTCTGCAAATGTCTGTATTGGGTGACCAGCCCCTTCCGGTAACATGGGAAATATGTTTTTATTCGCCTTTTTTCTCATACCATGAGGGTCTTTCTGCACTGGTATTGCTGTAGATGGTGCCACCTCCATTGCTTAAATAATCAATCTACCCATAGGAAAGCATTCGGATGCTGTTCCGCATGTGCCGCGCTGCGCCAATCAGCATCTCCTTATAGATATGCACGAAGTGATGAATTTCTGTATGGAATCTTCAGCGCCTCCATGCAGGGCAAGGAGACTCTCAGTGACAGCGTTGCACACTGTGCAGCATTGGACTAGGTTTTAAAAGGCAGTGTTTATGTTGAAAAGCCTGCAGGGACAGGTGATAGAAACCAGAGCTACTACATCTGTAGGCACCCAGACCACTTTAGCTAACTGAAGTAGTCTGGGTGCTGTGATCCTTTTGCACTTAGTGCTGCATTGTAAAACATTGCAGTACCAGAGTTTTAACCACTTTAGCCCTGCGGGTGGGGGGTCCTGAGGGTTGGAAAGGGGGGGGGGGGGGGGGAGGTAAACCAAGAGCCTATAGTGCCAGGAAAACGGGTATGTTTTCCTGGCGCTATAGGATCCCTTTAACCCCTTAAGGACCAAACTTCTGGAATAAAAGGGAATCATGACATGTCATGTGTCCTTAAGGGTTAAAGGACCACTATAGGCACCCAGACCACTTCAGCTCAATGACGGGGTCTGGGTGCCAGGTCCATCTAGGGTTAACCCTGCCATGCTATGTTTACATATGGGTTAATCCAGCCTCTAGTGGCTGTCTCATTGACAGCCGCTAGAGGCGCTTCTTACTCTGATTTTCACAGTGAGAAGACGCCAGCGTGTGTGTGTATGTATGTGTGTATGTATGTGTATGTGTGTGTGTGTGTATATATATATATATATATATATATATATATATATATATATAATCTATTTAATCTGCAAAGTAACATATTTTCTGTAATGGAATTTTTATTTTTGTTTTATTTTGAAAGGGCAAGCAATGCCTTAATATAAAAGGCTTCTAAATTAAATTGCATCTAAATTTAAACTATGTTAAAAGTTTTTTGCATCTTTATGCAGATTATTTTGGCAGGATAGTTTAAATTTTTAGAGAAATCCGGAAGTAAAAGCTGCATATATGCCAGGAAAAAATCCTCAATAATCAAAGCTGCATATTTAATATTGCTAAAATTTTAATATTTTCTGTGATTACTAAATGGGCAGGTGAAAATCAAACTCATGGCAGCTTCGTGGTTCAGGAAAATCTGTATGTTTCACACTATTTTAACTCCTCCGAATGTGCTGTTCATTAAACAGAACTTTTGATTTAAGTGATCATTCCCACTAACCAATAACGTGATTAATGTGAATCTTATACTTGCTGTTTCACCATGTCCGAGCACAAAAATGCTGATAATTGATGGATGTTGTATGGTGAATAGAGTCTATAATTTTGTTGCTGTATATGGCTTGATGGGTGATCCGTAGTTATGACAAGTGCTCTATGATTTGGTTTAATACACAATGTAGATAGCTGATGGGTGATTCATGTAATATGGATGACTGATGGGTGTTGTGTCCATCAGAACAAATGTATTACCGAACCCAATCCTTAATGCTAGAGCCTCAGAATAATATCCAGTGTGCTACCCCGTCAGATCGATCACTGAGCCCCTAGTTGTGTTTGGACATTATCAGCAAGTACAAATGTGCAGCAAGAGACAACTATAGGGGTTTTGCCCCTTGTATTGTGAATCATTTTTGCATCTAGTTAAAGGACCACTATAGGCACCCAGACCACGTCAGCTCAATGAAGTGGTCTGGGTGCCAGGTCCATCTAGGATTAACCCTGCCTGCTGTAAACATAGCAGTTTCCGAGAAACTGCTATGTTTACATATGGGTTAATCCAGCCTCTAGTGGCTGTCTCATTGACAGCCGCTAGAGGCACAGTGAGAAGATGCCAGCGTCCATAGTAAAACATTGTGAATGCTTTCCTATGTACTGGCTGAATGCGCGCGTGGCTCTTGCGCATTCAGCTGATGACGTCGGAAGGAGGAGGTGAGTGTTTAACCCCCTTCCTCCCCCTTCAGCCCGGCGGAAGTGGGTCCCTGAGGGTGGGGGCTTCCTCAGGGCACTATAGTGGTCCTTTAAAGTAACCTTGATACATATACTTGGTGTATTCAGTGTAAAATATAAAGGTTTGCTCACTTTTCCATCATTCCAGCACTGCTTCATGGGGTTTACGCTTCATGTAACACCCACCACCTGGTAGTTCTCCACTCTGCCTGCACTCCTCCTGAAGTCTTCTTTGTCTTCATTGATTTGCCTTGCTTGGGACGCATTACCTGTGTGGGAGTTTCCATAGCAACTACATTGCATGCGCTGTGGTTGCTATATGTGTAGACCTGAGGGACCTCTTGTGGCAGAGGTCTTCCCTGCTCTCCTTTGTCAGTCAATACCTTGGCATTGGCTGACAGCTGGGCAACAAATTATAATTTCCTAATATTTACACAGGCTTGCAAAACTGCACAGTGTATAGGTATAATCTGGCACGGTGTATAGGTAAAATCTTATACTCAATCTATTGAGCATAAGTTGTTTGGGGTAGGACAGGTGCCCTTTAAAGGTTGGAAGGTTACCAGCAAAAATACTAGGCTGTATTTTATATAACCCGTGTGTCTATTAGAGGTGCTTTGATTTAGAATCACTGCATTATCTTATGTGTGTCAATGGTCAGGCTTGCACTGTTGAGATGTGAATTCATTGTGTATACAGATTTCAGAGCTTTCACCTTCTCCCCAAAAGAAGCAGTAGTTAGGAAATTATTAACCTCTGCCCTGTCACACACATCATGCCTTATGTATGTTGTTAAATAAGAAGTTGAAGTGCGAAGAAAAAAAAAAGCTGTTTAAGGCCATTCATCTGAGCTAAGTAGGCCAAAATATCTTACAATTCCTGTGTTCTCCTCAATGTCGAAATGGGTGGATAAATTTAAAGCCTGCTCTCTCAAGAGTTGCTTTATAGGCAATTTTCTCCCAGTATCAAGGTCTGCAATTTCCATTTGGCTGCCAGTTTGCGATTAAATTCATCACCTTTATTATAAAAATGCGCTTCAGTCCATGGCCTGCTGCACAAGCATTGTAAGAGAGACATTTTTCACTGCTAACGGCAGCATCATTCTCAGGCATCCACCACATTCATTCAAGCATTAGCTGCTCCAACTTGATGCAAGCGGCCTATCACTCATACCAGACAAACCCGTAACAATTGTATACCTCAGAGAAACCAAATTCTGCACAGGCGGCATCTTTCAGTTCAGCTCCTTGGATCAAATCCACATATACAATTCACCTAGAAATGATGGCACGATAGCTCTACCCACAGACACTGTAAATTAATTTTCAATGAATTGTAAAGAGGGCCGGTGCTCAGCCTGAATTTATCACTCGTTTGCCTGCATTTTCCATGCCACCTCTTTACAAATAGGGAAACAAAGAAAACGAGAGAGCAGAGTAAAATCAACAATTCCCCAAGGTGACCATGATTGATCTACCGCCTTTTTTTTGTTTTTTTAAATTATCTTCTTTTAATTAAGAGTCCCAATTGTTGTACAATTTAATAGTGGACGTCTGGGCAACCAGCGATTGGGGAGCAAGCAAATAAACAGTGTGTTGCATTTATATGTTAATATTTTTGTTACCTACCTTTCACTTGTTAATGAGTTTCTACATGAATTTACCAACAATGAAGGGTCAAGTTAAAGCTCGCACCAGTGGATATTCATAGGTGATAAACGGTACCATTAACCTTATCTTGTCCTTTCTGTAAAGCTCAGCGTGAATATTCAGTGCGTTATTTTGTTTTCCTCCAGCAGCATGCAGCTACATAATATCAGCTGATATTTTCCAGCAGATGAGCAGTATTTTCGGTGCTAAAATGGTGAGAAATGCTCAGTTTGACTCCTGATCAATAGAAGAGACCTTGTTACAATCTCCTCTCTCGATTATAAGAGCATCTGTTATTATTCAGGAACTGTCAAACTGATATTTCGGAAGCTAACCTTTTATTTTAAGGTATAGCAGGGTAATATATAAAACTTGACAAGTGTGTGTGTGTGTATATATATATATATTTATGCACTGAAGTACATTTTTATTTTATGTAGATCTCCTACATTTTGTTTAGTCAACAGTGAGTTCACAAAATGTAGGTCAAATGCTTTAGTTCGTGATTTACTCCACATTTTCTGTTTAGAGTTAGCCTTTAACCCCTTAAATCCGGAGGGCGTACTATTACGCCCTGCAGGAGCCGGCTCTAAATGCCGGCGGGCGTAATAGTACGCTCTCGCTATAATGGCAGCCCACGTGGCCGGCGCTAATCGCCCGCTGCAGATCGCGGTCAAATATAGCATGTTACACTTTTCATTTTTTTCCACAATGAAATTCGCAAGATTGGTTATGTTACCTTTGAGACCGTATGGTAGCCCAGGAATAAGAATTACCCCCATGATGGCATACCATTTGCAAAAGTAGACAACCCAAGGTATTGCAAATGGGGGTATGTTCAGTCTTTTTTTAGTAGCCACTTAGTCACAAACACTGGCCAAAATTGTCATTCAAATTAGTTCTTTGCATTTTTCACACACAAACAAATATTAACGTTAACTTTGGCTAGTGTTTGTGACCAAGTGGCTACTAAAAAAGACTGGACAATACCCCATTTGCAATACTTTGGGTTGTCTACTATTGCAAATGGTATGCCATCATGGGGGTAATTCTTATTCAAATGTTTCCAAATGCTGGATGTTGTCAGTATACTGAGAGGAGGGAAAAGAAAACTTAGTTGCCTCTAGTAGTTTTTATGAAAGTCTGTATATATAGTTTTTCGAAATAATATAAATAATATTGGGCGTTTAAATATATTAACACCATATTAAAATATTATCCCCCCCCACACACACACATTGTATTAATTTTGGATCATGTTTAGCTCTTGTTATTTATTCTAAATAGAATATTATTTAATGATTACACTACGCTCCTATTCTCTACATTCTTTGATTATCGTGTTACTGTAAGCTTCATTTTTGTGGATTTATTTTATTAGGACAACAGTAAAAATATATACAGATGGTATTATGACGAGCCTTTGATACCACACATTTTTTTTCTTATTCAACATATGACGAGATTTGTTCAGTTTTCAAAGCTCATGTACGCGATATGCCATCTGTACACAGTTATTCCAATACTAAAAGAAGTACACATATTTTGCACACTTACAGGGTTGTTCAGTAAACCGTGAATTCTCAGGAATTCGAAAGGGAATGTTAGGCCAAATTAGCCAATCTGGAGAAATTTTCCATACACACCTAAGCTGCCCTTGGATCTATACATTTTAATTATATGGGTTAAAATTGATCCATTAATATATGTCTAAGTTAGCACATCACATATATGCTATGTATTGTATGACATTGATAAAGTGACATGCCCCCCCCTTCCCTTTCCCCTTCTAAAACAAGTATTTCATAAAGATAAAATCTTTAAGATATATTCACATTGAAAGTGTTGGAATCTAACTTAAAGGGACACTATATTCACCAGAACAACTACAACTTAATGTATTTGTTCTGGTGAGTATAATAGCTCCATTCAGGCATTTTCATGTAAACACTGCCTTTTCAAAGAAAAGGCAGTGTTTACATTGCCCCTAGGGACACCTCTAAGTGACCACACTCCTTAGATTGGCCCTGGAGGGGCTTCCTGGATCAGGGCTGCACAGTAAGAAGCCCTGCGGTTCAGCGTCCCCACGCTCTGCATGGAGATGCTGGATTTTCCTCACAGAGATGCATTGATTCAATGCATCTCAATGAGGAGGTCCGGATTGGCCAAAACAGCATTTGACCCCTGGCCCATCTAGGATTAACCCTTTCTGCTATAAACATAGCAGTTTCGGAGAAACTGCAATGTTTACCTGTGGGTTAATCCAGCCTCTAGTGGCTGTCTCAGTGACAGCCGCTAGAGGCGCTTCCGCGCTTCTCACTGACGCCAGCGTCCATAGGAAAACATTGAGAATGCTTTCCTATGGACAGACTGACTGGCTGCGCGCGCAGCTCTTGCTGCACATGCGCATTAAGCCAACGACTGGGAAAGGAGCCAGAGAGTCCCCACCGCCGAGGGAGCCCGCCGGTGGAGAAAGGTAAGTGATTTAACCCTTTCCTACCCCTAGAGCCCGGCGGTAGGGGGGGAGGGCGGGAGGGGGGGGGGGGGGGGGGACTAGAAACCCTATAGTGCCAGGAAAACAATTGTTTTCCTGGCACTATAGTGGTCCTTTAACTCGAAATGTTGAAGAGAAATTTAAAACAATTGGTGTCATAATTACTTCAGCTTATGTTTGTAAGGGATGTAGAGCAAGTATAGGTAATGTAGCTAGTGTGTGAGTGTTTTAGGGAATACAGTGCATATGTGCATAGGTTGTATTATGTTTAAGGGAGCATGTATAATAAAAACAGTGTGTATTTGTGGGGTGTGGTGGGCTGAGAGGAAAATCATATAGTTGTACATGCATTTTTTTTATTTATTTAAAGGGACACTACTGCCCCCCCCCCCCCCCCCCCCCCAAAAAAAAAGGTTTAGTAGATATGCCACCAATAAAAACATGTATCCATTTAATTATGTATTTTTCATTGGGGATATATCTAAAAGTTCAAGGTACTGAGCATCTTTGCTAAATGGAGAGTAAACAGAGGATTGTTGTGGGATCTAGTGTTCCCAGGCACTATAATACTTTTTCAAAATTATTTATTTCTGTAAGTTATCATAAGTTACAAAAAGGAAGAAGGGAATGTCTTAACATGAAATCGGTACTTTAACAGCTTCTGTCTGTTGAAGTTTCTATGGTGCCTGTAGTTTCCCTTTAAGTATTAAATATTCAGACCAATCTAGACACCAGAAATGGTCTCCCTATATCTGAATTAAAGGGATACTAAAGTACTAGGAATTTAAAGTTGTGTTCCTAGCACTACTACTCTCTTGCGCCCCACAGCCCCCAGGCAGAGGACGGGTTAAATACCCTTACTGTATTTGCGCGATTTTAGCACCGATGTCCTTTCCACTTCTGAGAGAACTCACACTAGCTGTTTGTACTGTTTTTTGGGGGGTTTATTTATTAATTTTTTTTAACTAATTCTAGCAATTTGGAAACACATGACCGAAGTAAAGACTCTATAGTCACAAATTATTCTTTGTTTAAAAAGATCAAAGTTAAAGAACTATCTCAAGCATATTATCCCCTTAAGGACATAACTTCTGGAATAAAAGGGAATCATGACGTAATATTTCCGTCATGTGTTCTTAAGGGGTTAACCACTACTGCCTGTTCTAATGGTTATGATGTCAGGAGTTCCCTGGCCTGGATCCCCGGTAACCCATGGCTTTGCCCCTTACCTGGATCCCCACTTCGATATTACCTGCTCCTATGCAGAAGCAGGGAGTCACGGTGGTTGACATGAGAAATTGTCATGGTGCTTAGGGTAGCCCTTTAATATTGTTTCTAAGTACTACATAGGCTTTTTTTTTTTTTTTTTTGCCCTTGAGCCCTCTCCTTCTCTGTAATGTCGTCCCAGTGATTTGCCAATTTTCCATTGTACAGGCATTGGAAGAATGCCGTATGGACTCGGGGATAAAACCAATTTTTCATTAATTAAAAAAAAAATTAATAAAAAATAATTGGTGGAATTCTTATTGTTGCCTGCTCATACATGATTAATTTGCCTGACTTGAGACAGATTTTACATCACATTGTGATGTCAAGATGATGCTGCTGTAATGAAAAGGTTGAAATGCTTCTCAGTCAAAATAGTTGGACAATGTTCAGAGATACCAACAGTTATACACTGGATTGTGATTTGTTTTTAATAAAAAAATAATAATAATTCTGTCTGCACATTATAGCCAATGAGCATTTGACCTGAGTTGGTATTCCCAGGAAGTAAATATGACAATTTTGCTTGCGAATACCATACAATTGTAAAGCGCAGAAAATGAATAGTAAATTAATTTAGAAGGATCCGTTTCTAACCTCGTGGAGTGTCTCTAATATTAATTTGTGTAACTCATGAGCTGAATCCCCCTTTGACTCTCGAGTATTCTCCTGACCATACATAACTTGTCTGTAATAGTTGATCTTTGGGTGTGTTTTTTTTTTTTTTTTTTATGGACTTGAGACTGAAGAGCACTTTCTTATAAGCTGATAAACATTTTGCTTTGAATATCTATGGCATCTTCAGCCTACGTGGGAGTTCTTTGTTACACACCTGTGAAAGTCAGTTAATATTAATACATTTTGTTAATTAATGTTGATGTGCCAATCATCCTGCTGTGCTTACTTAGTTGTTTATATTTTCTTCATTATGCTTACTTGTAGAATGTGATTGAGGAAAGAATTGTTAAAACCGTAGTAATTACATTTGATTATATGTGTGAGGGGGAAGAAAACCTCTAGTCTTTAATTTACCTGGCTGGGAGGATTGCATCAAAATTAACTTTTGCCAGATGTTGATGAGAAGTATCACAACAGGGTGATGGATTCGAAGAAGCTAATGAATTTTCATGCAAGAATACATTTCCTGTACTGTAAGCAAAATTTAAACCAATTGTAATTTAAGATGCACTTTTTCTATTTCTGTTTAGGATAGGGTATCTTAACATATAGCGATATACTGAATTTAAATATAGAACACCATCATCTCTGACTGATATAAAATATATGGAATATCAATATATATATATATTTTATTTTTATATTTTTCAATATTACATACATTTATATTTTATTTAGAAAAATAAAAAATATGAAAATGAATGCTCAACGCCTGTCATTGCCACTTTGCACAGTGGCAATAGGCAGCCCAGACTTTAAAAAGTCCCCCTATTTGTTTGTTTATTCATTCAAACGGTTCAAAAATGGTAGTGATTATGCACACAATGACTCCTTAGTAAGTTGTTGTAATGGTGCTGAGAGCATCCCATAACAGTGATTATTTTTTCTCAAATATTAATTGAAAAGGTCTTAAGTTTTCACTTTTATTTTCACGTAGCAGTTTCGGGAAAATAACTAAGGTTTTCTGATTAGAAACTGAATTTCTTGATAAGCAAGTTTTGTAAAGTGTTAAATAATGATGAATTGTTGCCTTAACAAGTAAATACTACCTTTTTATGTGCCAACTTATTTCGTAACAATGTGCAGTAGTTAAACTATGCATACACTTTATATGGTAGCACAGTGACTATTCTACTGTACACAAATCAGTTGTGGTCTTTCTGTCTACCATAGTAAAATATTGTAATTTGTAACCATATAAGGCAATCCTATATCTGAAACCAATAGGTTTTGCTTAGTATTCTCAATTTATATATTGTAACCTGCATTGTTGTTGTGGTTGTGGTTTTATTTTTTACACATATGTACTCCTGTAGGAATGGAAACAAATCTGGATGGGGAACTGCCTTTCAAAATTATTTTGGCACCCCCTTAGAACGCATATGTTAAGCCATGCAGTTTTCTGTAGGCAAAAAGATGGTGTTGATGTTTTTGTTTTCCTTTTGTGGAGAAGATAAGCGGCTTTTGTGGAGAAGATAAGCGGCTATAATGTTAAAACCACCATATGGCCCCCATTGCTCCCCTAAATATAGCAAAATTGTATATTTTATTCCTGTCCCTGGTCTGCCTGCTTGGCTGACATCATCAGAAGTGGTGTTCTGAGCCAATCGCAATGTTTTCCAAAGCATTGGATTGGCTGAGACGATCAAGGAGGCACATCAGCGGCAGAGCCCAGCACAAGCCAAACACAGCCCTGGCCGATCAGCATCTCCTCAGAGGAGTTAATGCATCTCTATGAAGAAAGTTCACGGTCTACATGCAGAGGGTGAGACACTGAATGTCAGTGCTGCCCACTGTACAGCACTGTCCAAGAAAGCACCTGTAGTCGCCATCTGAGGAGTGGCCAGTGTAGTTATCCCTAGGCTATAATGTAAACACCTCTTTTCACTGCAAATATTCACTCTTCTGTTTTTTTAAATTGCCTGTCCAAACTCCTGCAATAAAATCATTCTGGCTCTTTCTCTTTATACTGCTGCTGCTCCTCGCACACAGACCCTGACTGATGGCAAGCTGGAGAGACACCCAAAGCAGCATTTCCCTGATACCAGGCATGCAGAACGCATCCATCTTATATTTGTGCCAGTAGGCACAGCCAGAATTCACTTTTTTTTTTTTTTTACTATATCTCAGATTTTTGAAAAACCTAGTCATTTGCTAGCAATTCTGCTAGCACATTGCAAAGGTGAAATTTGAGTTGTAATTTAAGATTCAATTGTGTTTTTCATGAAAGGTACACTTTCAAACTATTACATTGGGGCTCTAAATATTATTGTATAGTCTAAGATGAGATCCATTTCACTAATATCTAGTAGGGGGTTTGATCCTTAGACTTAATGCATTTGGCCAATTTATGTGTTTTTAAACTACAATAAATATTTAGTAAATGTCCCCATTATTTCCTGTTACAACAATGCAGAGTTGAGCTGAACAGTTGCCATTTAACAATAGAAACATCAATAGAAATTTGTCTCCCAACACCTAGAAAGTATTGCTAATGATGACAAAGACAGATTTCTCTGTTCGTCATTGAGCGGCTGGTGTTTGATTTAAGGTGCTCATGTACTTAGCTGCCTCATCCCCATCCGGTCCTTAAAAATGGAGCTGCAGCTGTGTGGTTTGCTGGCAGTGCTGTCATGCACACACTGTGTCTTTGTGGAGTCAAATAACAGCATACTTGAAAAATTGTCAGGTTCTGTTTAATGAAACCTAGACATGTCTTTCGTTAGAACAGTGTAATGTCTGTCACAATTTGGCTGGCAGGTGTCTAGTCTGTTTTCGCATGTTGAGCTCAGGGAATAAGAAGAAATATAAGGGAAATACAGCAACAACTGATTTCTTATTGTAGTTTACATATCATTTTATGATAAGATAAAAATGATTGCCTGTAAGGTGTTGTTGTTTTTTTTTTTTATATCTCTGTTCCTTTTGCTTTGCTTAATTTCCAAAGCCTTTGTGTACACTTGGAATAAAATGCCAAAGCGTGCATTGCTTTTTCACTTGCAGAGTAAATAAATAGGTTTTAGGGCCTCCAATTTTTGGAGGGTTGAAATAATTTCTGTGACCCCCCTACTGAAAATTAACATGCCACTGTCTTTGCTTGTATTGTCATAGTTTATTAACTGGATTGGGGTTCTGAGGCGTTAGCAGAATCTGCTTGTGCAGATTAGTCTACATTTGAAATGATGAGATTTGTCAGCTTGGCCTCCCCCTATGAAATTGCGCTGCATGTACAGAAAGAGACATGCATGCTTTTTTTTTTTTTTTATAAATATTGAATCGGCTTTATTATCTTGCTGTTCTGGCAGATTCAATTAATTGAAGATGTGCACATATTTTAAATTGAACCAGTGAGTCACACAACAGCGACCTGCTTTTCTTTCACCCCTCCCCCTCGCACTCCCCCTTTGGTGTGTTGCAGTTGTAGCATAATTACTATATTTGTGTGTGTGTGCTCGTGTGTGTGACTGATCTTGACTGTGGATTTAGATGACTAGTGATGCACAAAGAGAAAACAGATGGACGCTGAAATTCAACTTTGCATATCTATGGCATCAGCGCAGCAAGTTGAGCGATCATAATGATCCTAATAAATTTGCTTTCATAGAGATCTCAAGAAATGCTGAATATAAATTGGCCTTGTAAGAATACACAATGTTTTAGTCGTTTCTGAAAAGTGCAATGATTTAAATTGCTCCTCTGCCAGACGTTAAGGGATTAGAAGCACTGTCAAACATTACAAGGGTGGCAGTTCTTGTTAGACGTGCTGTAAATGGAAAAGGCCACTGCTAGGTGATTAGTTTAACCTGATATTATACTTAATTAAAAGGTTTTATGATGTTATAAAGCACAGGATATGTCCAGTTGTATATCTGTGACACATGCACTGCAGTATTTTGGATCAAGATTTTGAGTGCCAGCTGTGTGAACATAGTTTAAGAATCCATTTCAAAACAAAAACTTTAACAATGTGTCTCATGCCGTAATTGTGTGTATTATCTTTACTGTGTGTGTGTGTATTTATAATTTTCTGTATTTTTTTTAAATGTTTTAATTTTTTTTTTTTTTTTATGTCTTTATATTGTGCAAAAGTGGCTGTATTAAAGAGTTGGTTAATGATTACAAATTACATCCACAACCTTCAGTACAGCGTGATAGTAGCAGAAGTAATACATTTATCTGTAATTATTCCGCATTGTTTTTAAAAGAGTGACCTCTGTGTAATGGATAAAGATGATGCACATTTTCCACAATAGAATCTATGTACACTCATCACATCACTCCGCTTGAGTGAAAGGTGGCGAGGAGGGAGAATAAAAATCCCCTTCAAGAATTAACAGCCCTTAATTGATTGGTGTTGCAAACAAGTCAGTAACCTTTACATTGGGGAGATGCTTTGTGAGCTATATTACCCATAATGTTCCGTCATCCTTTCGTATTGTTGAACATGAAAATATATATGCAATAGCAAGGTTACTTGTCCCTGATTTAGTCTAATTTTTCCCCATTATTATTTCTAAATAAACCAGCATTAAATAATGAACGTGACTGTTGCAGTTTGTGTTCTAGACCTGGTGGCAACAGGAAATAAAGGAATAGGAAATGGCTTGCAATCTATTTTGCCCTTGCTACTTTATATTTACTACAATGTGCATGCTGGTGGAAATAAATGGTGAGTTTATTCTAGTAAACTAAAATACTAGTTTAATGATCTATTCATTCATTTGCAGCATATACATAGGGTCCTTTACCAAAAGGGAGTCACTCAATCTGCGATGATGCTCATTTCAGTTTCTAGGTTGTCTGCTTTCTTCAGTAGAAAGCAAACAGATGAACTGCAACTATATCATTGCTGGAGCAAAAAAAGGAAAACCATTTTAAGTTTGGAAGAAGATTCAGAAATGGTGGGCTTTTTAGAATAAATGAATAATCAGACAGAACAAAATAAAGCGTAATTAGCTTTAACTTGACCTACACATTGACATTGACATGTGTGTGCCTGGAGTGCTCCTTTAAGCACTAGTAGCTAATTAACATTCTTACTGGGCATCAACTGACTTTCGGGGGGTGGGGGGAAGGAAGAAAGGCATATTTAGATTAGTCCCTTTAGTCTCTCAATGACTTGTTTTTGAATTATTATTAAAAACAGAAGTTGAGAGCTACACTTTATTGTTAAACTGCATGAACATGGCTGACAGCTTTCTAATAAGGTAATAAGGAAAGTACTTAAATTATAATTACAAGTTCAGAAAGTTGTTCAATTTAAATAACTGAATAATATGAAAGTATGACATTTATTTGTAGATATGTGTCACTGTAATCTTTAAATCTACTTGTTTTAATTGTTTTGATAATTAAAACTAGTAGATAATAATTCTCTTCTACGTTTGTAAAAATTGTACATTTCTAGAACATATTTCCTGTGCCTTATTCTAGGGATAAGGAATAATGTTTTTTACTGTATTCTGTATGGTGGTGGAAGAATTTGTATTAAAGGGGACAGTATAGTCACCCGAACCACTACAGCTTTATGTAATAATTTTATGTATGTATGTATGTATGTATGTGTGTGTGTATATATATATATATATATATATATATATATATATATATATATATATATATATATATATATATATATATATATATATAAAACCACACTCTTTATATGATGCAAAGAAAACTTGGTATTTATTTAGATACTGTAATTGTATGTATTTTTACAGTCCTGTGCTCAAAAGCAGAGCTATGTACCTATATTGTTCACATTCACAATATTAGGCACCATTGCATAACCAAAAGATACATAAATCAAAAAATGCTTTTTTATATGTACTCTTATTGGTATTGTTTACATATAAAACAGTGATAAAAGAAAATCCCTTACCAGTATGCTACCTATGGTCCTCTGCCACACAATATGTAGTATATTTTGTCAGTAAACCATAGACGGATACCTCCAAAAATATAAACAAAAAAAAAATGGAAAAATTAAAAAGAAAAATATAAACAACCAAAAAAATGCATAAATTAAAATGTGTATAAAGTCCCAGTGTGCACACACTAAAAAGGAAAAAATATTCAAATCCAGATGCTTGGATATAAGAAGTCCCTTATTGGGCAGATCTCACCCCTTCCAGTTGTAAAGTCCTCTTTGAATATGTCGTCCAATTAACCTGAAATTTTGCAGGAGGTGTCTGCACCTAGTGTGCCTGGATACTGTTGTCGAAATTGTAGAAGCTGTCAAAGTTTGTATGACCAGAAACTGCCATTGGGAGTCTCTGGGCTGTGCGCTCGGGACCTGTAAACACTGCCTTTCTAGAGAAAAGGCATTGCTGATTGGTGCAGCGTTGCGTTTTGCCGTGAATGCACAACTGCCGAAAGCATTGTATTGGCCATCATCCAGATTGTTGCACTCAGCCCTGGAGGCGGAAGCTGCGTCAAGATCTGTGTGGAAGAAAAGGTGATTAATATAATCTTTTTACTGCAATTGGAGGTGGCACTGTCACATAAACAGCCAGTATTGGACTATAGTGGCAGGAACACGTTTGCATTTATGACACTATAGTGTTCCGTCACCTGATTGCGCTGCTTGAGTTGGGAAGCCTCAGAAAAGTCAACTGGCGCTCTGTCTATTAGTAGCTCCCCATTCACAGCTTCTGAAAAATACGTTTCTCAAGCTGTTTTGTGAATATAGAGCTGCTGATGCTTCTTGAATAGAGCAATCAAGCACCGGAATAAACTGTTTAAGGTTAAAAAAAAAATTGTCAATGTTTTAAAGGGACACTCCAGGCACCCAGACCACTTCTGCTCATTGGAGTGCTCTGGGTGCCAACTCCCACTACTCTTAACCCTCCAAGTGTAATTATTGCAGTTTTCTATAAACTGCAATAATTACCTTGCAGGGTTAACTCCACCTCTAGTGGCTGTCTACTAGACAGCCACTAGAGGTCACTTCCTGACACATAGCACAGATTATCTGTGCTAGAGCGTCGCTGGACGTCCTCACGCTGTGTGAGGACCTCCAGCGTCGCTCATTTCCTCATAGGAAAGCATTGAAAATCTTTTTCAATGCTTTCCTATGGGGAGCGCTAATGCGCATGCGTGGCATTGCCGCGCATGTGTATTAGGTCTCCTCAGCCGGTGGGCGGGATCAGTCTCGCCCAACGGCCGACAGACAGTAGGAGGAGCGGCGTGGAGGAGGAGACAGCGACGAGGGACATCGTCGCTGCCTCAGGTAAGTGACTGAAGGGGTTTTCACCCCTTCAGTAACCGGGGGGTGGGAGGGAGAGGGTACCTCCAGTGCCAGGAAAACGGATTGGTTTCCTGGCACTGGAGTTTTCCTTTAAGCCCGTTGGGTAAACTGGGTTTCTAGGGACCTCCGTGCCCCATTTCAACTTAATTCTGTTAATTTGTTATGGTGCCGGAAGTGTCCCTTTAATGCAGCCTCCTGTTTTTTTTTTTGGTTTTTTTTCTACATTTGGAATGTATTTATTTTTTTAGTTGTACCAATGCTAATCTATTTAAATACACTACCAACTGTTGTTGCTGAATTGTGTAAAATAATACTTCATATACGGATTGCCTGCTTCAAGGCCTCTCATTTTCAAGGTCATCCTTTTGTCTGACTGAACTGGCAGAAAAATAAAAATACAAGAGATGTCAGCCATGGCATCTGAGAAAGCACACTCTTTGTGAGACTCTTTATTCTTTGTAGATATGCCAGCATTTTACATAATAAAAAAAAAAAGAAAAACCCTTTATTTTACATTTATTCCTTATTTATTTAAAGTGTACTGCATTGTTGGAGATAAGGCTAATGTTAAATGGCTTTAGTTCCGCTTTCATTTATTATTATTATTATTATTCTATTTATAGAGCGCTAACAAATTCCATAGTGCTTTACAATGGGTGGACTAACACACTTAATTGTAACCAGACAAGTTTGACGCACAGAAACAGAGGGGTTGAGGACAGTGGTTAATGAGCTTACATGCTTGAGGGAGTGGGGTAAAGTGACATAAAAGGTAAGGGAAGTATTAGGGAAGTAGATTGGTAGAATAGAATTGGTAGAATAAACAGGTTTAACATATAAAAATATATTGTAATTCACATGGATGACCTAATTCTATGTATTATGATGTTTAGGACATCCTCGTAATTTACTAACAGGGAATATAAATTCTCACCAACATAATCTACTGGCATTATACCAGCTGTGTGAATTTCCTGCCTGGCTTGTTCAGGAGAGGAACTGGAAGGGGTCCACTCCTTCTACTCTCCCCAACACTCCTATGTGGAAATCAGCAGGTATAGCAAAAAGTACACACAGGCTCGGCAAGTGTTATGCACACATGGAATTGCTCAAGTACATGGCACTCTTATATAAAGTAAAGGAATGTATTTCACATAATTGTAGACCCCTTCAACAGAAGAGCTAATCTAAAAGCATACTTTACAAGAGTGGGCGAACTGTGGAAGATCCCCCTTCTCAGCAGAGGTCTAGGTACTGTCATTAGCATTGTGAAATTTAACAGTGAAAAGTATCAGACATGCAGGATTTGGTAGGAGGTAAGAATAAAAAATAGTCTGTAATGACTTCAATTAAACTTAAAAGAATAAGAAACGAAAATACAAATCATACTATGGTTCTGAAAAAGACCTACAATGACTAGCATTCTGTTGCCAGATATGTGATCTGGTTTCCGAGCCTTCGCAAATATACATCTTGTTCTAAATAATGTTGATTAGATTATAAAATGCTTTAATACTTCTAAACGTTGTTATACTCTGTAATGCACTTAAAGGTATACAATTTCATATTTATGTAATTCTCATAAAGGAGTGAATTTGAGCAGACGGACTGAGTCTCAATAAATTGCAGTTCTGTTCTAGACGTGCACACGTCCTGTGCATCACAGTAGCTCTTTGTGCAACCAACTGTGTAGGTTTACTGTTTTGTGTGCCATTAGTATAGGTGTGCAGAAAAATAATTTTAGAATTTGTTTTCCCTCCTAATGTCGCTAGAGAAGCAATATTTTGCTTATTACAATCCAGTATTGCATATAATTCATAAGGCTGTTAAGATTGACAGCTAATATAACAGATCTAACTGAACTGTTACATTTAGTTTTAGTTGGTTATTTCGAGAGGTGAGTTTAGAAATAAAAAAAAATTAAAGTACATAAAATAAATGTTATTTTTAATAGTACAATTATAAGTATATTTTTTAGTATAGTATATATATTTTTTTTTTATTGATTATGAAAACAGAGGGAAAGTTTTGGTAGTAACCTTTTAATGAACAAAGAAGCAAATGTTGCATTCAAGGAGTTTAACAGAGAAGTTAGTTGAAAAACGAAGAGCAAAATTTAGGCCAAAACAACTAGTTTGACTAATATTGAGTACAAATTGTGCCCAGGATTGGATATTTTGACATACGGTAAATTTTGCTATTTGGATTTTAATTCCCTACAATACTCTTTAGTAAAAAAAAATTCCTGTGTTTTGAAAGCATACCACCTTGCGATGGCATCTTGTATTTTTCTGAACTTATAACACACGCACTTTAATGCAAGTTTCTTACAAATACTGTTGTGGATGCATAGAAAAACTTTTCCGAAGATCTCGAAATAAAAATTGGCTTATTCTGTACCCCCATTACATTTGATATACTGTGTGTTCTGTTATTAAGACTTTTCTTTGTGGCATGGAATGGCAAATGCTACTTTTCAGTGTCACAGTTACAAAGTGTTTCTGAAACAGGGTTAAAATAAAATCTGGTTTTCTTCTGTGAACACTATTTATAAAAGTACTTAGGATGATTAAACTGCCACGCTAGTGATTAATGGACAGTGCTTTTGCTGATTTGTCAGCTCTCTCAATTTCAGAATTCAATCATTTTCTTTTGTATGGAGAGCCTGCAGGCCTATAGAGCGTATACCACCCTATTGCAGCTGCAGGCCCTGGTACTTCATGATTTCAACTAAATTACTCTAGGCACTTATTCCCTTCAATTGACATATTTTAAACTCGCTTGACATTGACATACTATTCCTTTTAGATATCAAACTTTTATTTTTTTATTTGATGTTTCTATATGATCTTGCACTTAAGTATTGTTTATTTTAGATCCATTTCTTCCAGTATTTTCTCAGTTTTTTTAAAATAAAAATATATACATAACATGTCTATTAGTAGTAGTTACAATATTTATATAGTACCAACATATTCTGAAGAGATTTACAATTGGAGAAAGGGGAGAGGAATGCCCTGCTTTAATGAGCTTACAATCTATGGTAGGCGGATATATATGGTTAGGATTCTTGCCCAAGTATACTTACTGGTGAGGTGGTCTGACTGGGATTTGTACCCGATTATTCCAGCTCTAAACTGTTTAACTCTGTGAGATGAAGCTCATTATCATCATAATGTTAATATAGAAAGAATGGAGAAAACGATCTGTCCCAAATATGCAATAAATGAAAAATCTCTAAAATACTTTAATCGTCAAACTAAAAAACACTTGCACACTTCCTACAACCACTAAATCCGTGGTTATATTGTAGCAGTGTACACTAATTAAACTAAGTGAGGGTAATATACTATGGGATAGGGGGGGACAAAAATCTGAGTAGGGACACCACTCTGGAGTGCATAAATGCACCGCAAGAGAAGTGGCTGTTCGGTGCCCTATATGCAAGGTAAGATAAAGGATACACAATGGAAGATATAGGATAGATACAGTATCTGCCTAAATAAATAGTGATACAATGGCTGTATCTATAGACTGATGCACATGTGTCGATCTAATATAACGATATCTAATACACAGATACTCGGAACGGTTAGTGTCATAAGAATAGCATTGGCACAGTGCCGTGATCTAATCTTCAGAAGTATCCATGTTATGTTAGTTTTCTCCATTCCTTCTATTATTACCTACCCCAGGGTTACACCCTCATCTGATCCCATTCGATTGTATCTGTATTATTGTTGGGCCACCACTCAATTTAATGTTGATATATATTTTTGTACAGGAGATATATAAATAAGGGTGCATGACTATGTATGTGGGTACATTTGTGGGGAATTTTATGGCTGTAAACCAATCTGTCTAGTAACTTTGTTTTCCAATGAGTATGTGTTATGTAGCTCCAACATAATCTGGGCCACAGGGCTTCACAGAAAAACTGCCGTTGATTGACCAACAAAATTGTAGCAAAGCCAAATGGTGAAGAGGGCTCAGCTCAAACAAGATATGAACCCGATCTCTTAATTTTCGGAAGAAAAAAATAATTACAAAAAAGTGTGCTAACTTTCATATTGTGTGACCAGAGATACGAAATGGTTAATCCAGGAGAGCTCCAATGTCACAGATTTAATATAAACTTAACACATTTGTGAATCAGTGCCTATATTTACTGTGTGAAATACTGCGTAGGTCTGTAGCCTGAACTTTTTACACTTGGCAGTCTTTTTTGAAATGTTGTCTCTGTATGCTGAACCTTATGGCCAGAGAGGAGCTGTAATAATGTACAGACTGTTACAATAGAGAATGGGCACAAAACTATAATCCTGAGTAATCTCCTGCATTGCTAGGGATTTGTTTATCATTTTTTAAAATCAACCGGTTGATTTTGTAAAACAAACTCCAGTCTAGTGCAGGGAGCGACCGCTAGTATCCTGGCTGAGAACATTCTATCGTACTTGCTTGGAGCAGCATTTTTTTAATTTTTTTTTTTTTTTTTAAATCATGATCTCTCAACTCCATTATGTTCTTTTAAAATCATTTGCTGCAGTCATTGTTGTTCTCATTATATACAATCATTTTAAAGTAGTATTTTTGTCTTACTGGTATTGTAACAATAGTGTTTTTAACTTTGTAAAGCTTTCTCCGATCGCTAGTTCAAATGAGTATGTTTTATACACCTAATAAGTAGAAACCAGGATTATGCAGGTTCCCACTTTAGCTTCAAAAGTGCAGTTTTCAGTAGAATTGAGCACATCTAATGTTCTATTGGCTATCAGGTTTTCTTGTCATGTCCTGGTTGCTTATCTCTGTGGATCTAATCTCAAGATTTAGACAATTGTCCAGAACACCAATGTTGCAAATACTTCTACTTGAGCTGCATTGGGAAGTCTGTGGTTGTGCAGACACAGAAACTGGGGGAAAGGGGATGGCTAGTACATCTAACCTGTTGAACATTTTTTTATTTTTTTTTATTTTTTTTTATATCCCCCCCTTTTCCCTTTTTTAATGGCTCCAAACTGTCATGTGCTCTGTACGCAGATCTTGATTTAAGCGCTGTATGCAGTCCTTTAAATGGAGTCCTTTCACTGAAATTCCGTTAAAATGAGTATTTCAGCAAAATTATATCTTTCTGAAATACATACGATAAGTGCCAATTTAAATGGCAGTGCAGGAACAGACTGTTTTTCACTAGTTACATGAAAATAATATATAGAGTGCTGACCAATCAACTGCACCTTTTCTTTAAAAAAAAAAAAAAAATTCTAACCAGGATTGGTACATTTCGCTTTGTCTAGTGTCAAATGAATTTTTCGATTTTATTTATTTTGCTTACAACGATGAGTCAGTGTTGATCATGCTATGCTTATTGCCTTCTGTTAAGATTTGCTAAACTGCAACTCAGGGGTGCCCAAAATATAGATCACCAAGATGTTGTAAACTTCAATCATGCTTTTAGAATGGCAAAGCGTCTTTGAAGCTGTTGTTGTAAAACATCTAGGGATCTACCTTTTAGGCACTGCTGTAACCGATTCTACATTGTCTTTCTGTTGCATACCTAATGCTGCTGTGATATGAGCCTCAGTGGTGATTGATTTACTTTTAACAATGGACTTTGTACAGTGCTGCAGAACATGTTGGCAACTATGCGAGATTTTTAATGTTAATTTTATATGGTGTATTTTTTTACATAATCAACGACAGAGGTATTGTAATGCGTTATTTATAGTTCTAATGATGTAAATAAAATTACATTGGTTTAGTTTCTTTTCAACTATATTATGTAATGATACAAAGTATAAATACAGTGCTTCAAACTTATGCACTTTTTGTGTGCTACTTCTTGACAGAAATCAGCAGAGTACGAAAAGACATGTACAATGACACTCTGAATGGAAGCCAAGAGAGGAGGAGTGCGGAATTGCCTGATGGTATTGGACCTATTGTACAGTTACAAGAAAAACTTTATGTGCCTGTAAAAGAATATCCAGATGTAAGTATATTTTGTGCATCCGTACTGCAGTCTGCAATTAAATCTTAAAAAGCAACTTATTATCTGTCCTTTTACAAAAGTGTGTAAGCGTAGCTGTTACCAACGCAAAGAGAGGTTGCTGGGGTACCAATGGACACATAATTTTTTCAGAAATGTAGGATTACCATAATTTATTTTCTCTGTATAAGACTGAACCCAGATACCACAAATGTATGTGTTTTTTATATTATAATTTTATTATTTATATAGCGCCAGCAAATTCCTTAGTGCTGTACAATGGGTGATATATATATATATATATATATATATATATATATATATATATATATATTTCAGCATTGTTGTGGACTAATTACCGATTAGAGGCATTAAAACCAAATGTAAAAATCTTTTGGTCGCTAAGCTTCTATATATGTGCATCTTTTAAGTTTTGTATAGAAACTATAGTAGCGTTGGGAGGAATGACCATCTCTACAATTCAGCAGGTTTTTGAAAGAAGTTTCTTATCAGCAGCTGTTGAAAATCTTAAATGGGAATGGTAAAGATTGGTGACACAGGACAGCAATCTCTAAACCCAACAGCCAAAGGTTACAGACGCTCTTGACAGTGACAAATATTATTCTAGTAGAAGCAGCAAAACTGCATCCTTGCGATAATATGTCCATTTAAAAAGAAAGTCACAGAAATAGATTTAGGATTGGATTTTCCAAGCATGAAATAAGTTTCTCCTGTGACGTTCCATTTTTAGAATGTAATGTAATATTGCAACTTTCTGGAAACATAACATTTTGTGCAAATGACCTCTAGGAAAATGTCGTAAACAAATGGAAATAGATTTTTTTTTCCTTCAATGTATATAACTAATCTCTGGGAAAACTAAATATCAAAATGTCTTCAGATGATTTACAAACTAATGCAGTTTGGATGAACACCTATCTTAAGGCAGTAAATTACATTTTTAGCCACCGGTTATTTTCTCTGGGTAAAAAAATTGCACTTTAAAAAAAAAATTTTATTTTGTATTCTTCCACATATTGTATTGCTGTTTTGAAGTCACATAGACTTTGTATTCCTATTTAAAATGAGTAATCGTGTTGATGACAGAACTCCTTAAGTTTTGTGCTCATAAACGCAGTTAGTTGAGTGCTTGAGATTAGAGTGGAAACGGAGGAGTAATGGAACAGTGTTTCTGTTTCTCCTCTTTATTTGTAATGTTTGCCTTGCCTGAACTGGATTATTATTTAATTTGTTAAATGATTAAAAGGAACACTCCAGCACCATACAACTTTATCTTAATCAATCCCCTGGCGGTATCTTCCATTTCAGTGTTAAACTGTGTTTGAATGGTTTAACACTGGAAATGTGTCCCCAGATAGTTCCCCGTTAAAGATATTGAGCATACATCTCTCTGGTTGTTTTCTGTTAATCTGAACCTGAAAAGGAAATATACATCGTCCCCAAATGCATTGAATACATCTCATATCGTAGAGATACATGATGTATTCAATGCAAAATAATTATATTTACTCACCATATCTCGTGTAACACCCACCTCTAGTTTGTCTGCTCTCCTCCTGCACTCTTCTGTGATTTGCCCTGCTTGAGAACACTTCCTCAAGCAGGGCAAATTTTCCACAGGATGCCAACACTCTGACCTCGCTCTATTCCTATCCTCCCTAGCTGGCGCTAGAATCGCTGGCTAGGGAGTTACTATAGCAACCACAGTGCATGTGCTGTGGTTGACACAGGTGGTGAGCCGAAGGGCTGTCTGTGGGTGGTCTCTTCGGCTCTCATTTATCAATTAACTGTTCGATAAAAATAGTTTGTTTTTTTTTTCTCTCCCAAACTACGTTATGATGGCAGTTTTGTTAGAAAATGTATCTAAAACATTAAGTTCTTTCAAAAGTGCAAAATAAAGTACAGGCATCCTTTTTTAAAAAAAAAAAAAAACACGCCATAAATGCGCCATAAATACTACAGCCTACTGGATTGGTCAAACAATTTTATAAGGAGCTGACCGCATAGTTGAGTTCCATACGCATGCGCTGAATCCTGTATGAGAATATGGGTGTCTTAATTAAGCAAAGCTTGGCAAATTCAGTAGGGTGCGTACTCTCTGTCTGAGAGCTGAGCTGACACTCTCCGTCCATAGCTCAGTGGATTCTCCTGAAAGGAAAAGACTCAACCAGGGTCTGCAAATGTTTGATAGCACTTGGTAATTTGACAAATACTGCTAAAGCCTTTTGGCAGATTATTTTAGGAGTGACAGAGTGGTCCTGAAACTATAACCACTGTAGCTGGCTATACTGGCTAAGGGCTTGGAATGTTTATTTAAAATGGCTAGATCTCCAGCTGTTTGTGAAACATAAAATGGGGCACAAAAAGGTATTCTCAGAATATGTATATGTGTCTTTTATTTAAGTAGCATGTTTTTAGTGGTTAAAATATTCAGTAAAAAATGATTCTACTGCCAGCTATGCCCATAAATGAATAAATATTTCTAAAATTATAATCACAACTCATAAAAAAAGACTATTAACTCTGATTAATATGAAATTCTTCACTGAAGTCTCTTTGAACTCCGTAATTATCACATCTAAAACACCATGTCCTTGGAGTATTGTGGAGCTCAAAGGGCAGCAGTGATAAACCATTTATGCATACTTTTTGACCAATTTCATTAATATGTTTAATTAGTGCAGCAAAATAGTAAACCTGGGGATTAATTGTCCCTTTGGGAGCTAACTGCTCAATGATCATTCAGAATGTTACTATTGATAGAAATAATGTACATAAAGGTAAAGTGGTGGTAAAGCGGAATCCGCACTATGTGGAAACACAGAAATAAACATTAAAATTCATCTCTAACTTGTGTTTACATTTTGTTTTTATGTGATGCTCCACGTATGTTAAGGATTTTGTAATTGGCATCCCAATCCAGTTCAGTCTTTGCATAGTCACATTGCAGATGGGGAGGACAAATGTTTGTTTTTCTACCTCAATATTCTACGTTCAATGACTAAAAAGAGTGCAGGTTTTACAATGATTGACAATGAGCCAAATGCGGACACTCCATCACGGGATAATGGAGTGGACATGTGTTTAGTTATTTCATAACTTACAAGTTTGTGTGGTACAAATTAAGGACTTAAAGGGATTTACTATAGGGATCAAAACAACCTGAGCTTAATGAAGCAATGTCGGTGTATAGATCACGGACTTTAATCACACACTTCTGCAGGCTCTAAAAATCTATCAACAGAGCAGCAAGAGATGAGAAATTCTAGATTAAACAGACTGTGTGCAATAAAGGATCCTAAACTATCTAGGTTTCTTTTCAGGAAGGCTATGTAAGTCAAAAGGGAGGTGTGACTGGTGCTGTTTAACCCCTTAAGGACACATGACATGTGTGACATGTCACGATTCCCTTTTATTCCAGAAGTTTGGTCCTTAAGGGGTTAAACAAAGTGATTTAACTTCTAAATGGCATAGAAATGAGAAGTGAGGATGCAGGGGCGTGATCTATACGCCAAAACTGTTCCATCAAGCTAATGCTGTTTTGGTGCCTATAGTGTACCTTTAAGGATAAAAAAAAAAATTGGATTGTTTAGTGATTCAAATTTTTTTTTATGTGGAGATGTATACTTTTATACACAGTGCTTTCAGTGCAGTTAGTAAAATGTTAGCTTGTAGCTTTGTCACCTTTTGGGGACCCCCGATAGTGACATTCATGTGCAGGGGAAGGTAGGTTTTCTTTACCTGAAACTGTACCTTGTGGCCATTGCCATCTTGTTCCAGCGCATCTTGCTTCATATGCCAGGAGCCCATGTCAGTGCTCTACTTTCGCAGATGTGCAAGATGGGTTCATATATTTATTTTAATCAGCTAGTCATAAGAAGACCTACTAATCACCAGACATGGGTGATGAAATAGGGTTGGTAAAACTCGAACTGAAACCATGGGGGTGGGTATCCAGAGTTTCCAGGTTTATTTATAATGGTATCAGGCACTGCTTGTGAAATGCATTTTGTTTTTATTTTGTATCTGGGGACTTAAATAAACCTTTTGATTTGAACAGCTGTTAAGGGGATAAAGATTGTTTACAAGACCCTTAGTGTCATAAAGTGACACTGCTGCTGTTGTAAACAAACCATATGCGTTTGGGCTTATCATTTATCCCTGTGCATACATAACATGGCCACAATGCAAATTCTGTGGTGTTTTACCTTGGTAACCACAGCATTCAGATACGCATTTGCATTCCAAGTGTGTTCCATAGTCTGTTAAAATTGTTTACATCAGTTATGTTGGTGTTTTGATTAAATGTCTTCCTCTTTGCTTGATATAGTAAATATATTTAATCTATATCTGCTCCCCCCCTTTGTTTTTTCTTTCCTGCAGTAATTGTTAATAAGTCTGTCAGGTCTGTTGCACCCTCTATTTCACCATCTTCAGTCTCAATTTGTAGCCTGCCACTTCTCTGAGTATATTACTAGGTCCGTACACAACTGTTCGGGTGGACACTAGTATTGATCACATGACCCAGTTTTAATTGTAGCTATACATTTGGCGGGTTTCACCGAACTCTTTAACAACCCCTTCTCATGTCACTAGATACAGTGCTGTAATGTCACAGTGGGCAGTTTTTTTTTGTAATTTATTTTAATGTAGAGACCTTCTACACAGCATGCATCAGATTTGAAGGAATAGAGACCCATAAAGTTAACACTCATGAAGAAGTCTCTCTTGACAAATTTATATTTGTAAGATCTGACTGAATGGCAGGATTAATTAATGTATTTCTTCTCTCTTTCTCTGGCCTTTGCAGTCTCCTGTAGCTAATGCTGTTTGAAATTATTTTGCCTGACTATTTTGTGTGACATCATTTTAATTAAATTGAGCAACAGGCATGGCATTTTAAATCAAAAGGTTTTAAAGTAGAAAAAGCAACTGATATGATTTGCCTACAACCACCTTTTACTTGCTGTGTCTAGATAGTATTTTGGGAGTCTGGGGCTATTTTGAAATAACTTGGTTCAACGACCCAGTACTATAAAATTTGAAAATAAGTGCAGTTTTATTTTTAGAAGTAAATGTAGCTGCAAACGTAGAAGTAAAAGTAGATGTACTGCATTTGGATGAAAACTATTTTTTAGAAATATGCAGTTTTCTACCTTTATTCACACCTGTGAGCTACTGCTTAATATATTCACAGAAATATAAAATATTTAAGTATTTGAGGGGTAACTTATATATATATAATATGTGTGTGTGTATGTATATATGTATGTGTGTGTGTGTGTGTGTGTGTGTGTTCACTACTCATTTGTTTTCCTCTCTTGATTTTACAACTTCGATAAGTTAATGCCTTTTCTCTTCAATTTATTTTTTTATTTAAAACTCAAACCATTCTCATGTGTTACCGGTTATTTAGTGATGTGTAATTTAGGCATAATTTCTTGTGGTTTCATAAAACAAGATCATATAGTAACATACAGTTAAATAATTTAATTGTCGTATTTGCATGCCATAATAGAATATATTTAATTTGGCAGCATTAAGAAAACAATTACTCTTTCCATACATTTTGGTTGTGTTTTAAAACAACTGGTATTATTTAGTGAAGTAGTGCTGTTTGACTCTTTTAAGCATCTCCAATTACACTTATTTTGAATAGCGTTTTAATCATGTATGCAGAAGTTAAAAGGGAAACAGTAGGCACTATAACAATTTCATCAATTTAATTGGTTATAGCACCTGGAAACTTCTGGCACCGTCTTTCCATTAAGTGTTAAGCAATGTTTGAACTGTTTAGCACTAAGTAAGGGTAATTGGCCACCCACAGCCTGGCCCCTACTGGAGGTATAGCTGATGCAAACCTTACACACTTCTACTAGTCATATCAATTCATACCAGGTGTTTTGATAGGCTGAAAGCTGTCCAATTACACTTGCAGCTTCCTCATTAGCCCAAGCAGCGCAAAAGGGGGATGGGTTGCTGAGGACTCTCGTTTTAGCAATAATACATTAAAAGCGGTTTAACACTATGAAAAAGACAGCGCAAGGGGGACTTAGACACTGTAACAACATCAAAACCAAACAGCTCTGAACAAAATAGTAGATGAGCAGCAGCTTATCTGAAGACTTGTCATCTGAGTGTTTTCAGTCAGGTGGATGCAGTCTGTAATAAGATAGATGCTGAAATCAAGTCCGTATATTGTGGATAAGATGGGGGTTCGTAATGGTAGGAAATAGAGGCTAACAATTGGGTGAGTATACTGGGTTTGTGGGCTCAGGAGGCTATAAAAACATAAGCGAGAAGTCTTGCCCAAGAGATTCTCTGTGCGCATTGTTAGAAATGGGAACACATTTACACTTCTCTTATCACTTTTAATCTTCATATTGCTGCCCATGAGATGAAATAAGGGAAAACTTTATGCATATATCCCTGTTCTTGTTTTTAAGTTATTTTGGCACCACCAAAACAAAAGGACACTGTCCTTTATCTTTTCCCACACATGGTGATAAAGAGACGACAAGCCAAAGCAGCCTTTTTCGTAACTATACAATCATAGATGTGTTGAAACGGTAATCCCTGTTAGTCTCTCTCTCTTTCTCCTCCTTTCGGGTACACGAAGATATGACTAGTCCTATTTGTTTTGCAAAAGGCTTTGAAGTAACAATTGCCAATATATGACAACAATTCACTTGGTCTGCATTCAGCATAATGTTGGTTTTCCCATGTGTAGTTACAGTGCTCTCTCAATTGGTTGCAAAAACTGGAATGTGAATATACACTGATCAAAAAAATAAAGGGAACACAAAAATAACACATCCTAGATGAATTAAATATTCTTCTGAAATACTTAGTTCTTTACATAGTTGAATGTGCGGACAACAAAATCACACACACACAAAAAAAAAAAAAAAATGGAAATCACATTTTTCAACCCATGGAGGTCTGGATTTGGAGTCACACTCAAAATTAAAGTGGAAAAACGCACTACAAGCTGATCCAACTTTGATGTAATGTCCTTAAAACAAGTCAAAATGAGTCTGTGTGTGTGTGGCTTCCACGTGCCTGTATGACCTCCCTACAACGCCTGTGCATGCTCCTGATGAGGTGGCAGATGGTCTCCTGAGGGATCTTCTCCCAGACCTGGACTAAAGCATCTGTCAGCTCCTGGACAGTCTGTGGTGCAACATGACGTTGGTGGATGGAGCGAGACATGATGTCCCAGATTGGATTCAGGTCTGGGGAACGGGTGGGCTGCTGACACACTCCAGCCACATGAGGTCTAGCATTGGGTGGAATCCAGGGCCAACAGCACCAGCATATGGTCTCACAAGGGGTCGGAGGATCTCATCTCGGTACCTAATGGCAGTCAGGCTACCTCTGGCGAGCACATGGAGGGCTGTGTGGCCCCCCAAAGAAATGCCACCCCACACCATTACTGACCCACTGCCAAACCGCTGGAGGATGTTGCAGGCAGCAGAACATTCTCCATGGCGTCTCCAGACTCTGTCACGTCTGTCACATGTGCTCAATGTGAACCTGCTTTCATCTGTAAAGAGCACAGGGCACAAGTGGCAAATTTGCCAATCTTGGTGTTCTCTGGCAAATGCCAACCGTCCTGCACGGTGTTGGGCTGTAAGCACAACCCCCACCTGTGTACGTCGGGCCCTCATACCACCCTCATGGAGTCTGTTTCTGACCCTTTGAGCAGACACCTGCACATTTGTGGCCTGCTGGAGGTCATTTTGCAGGGCTCTGGCAGTGCTCCTCCTGTTCCTCCTTGCACAAAGGCGGAGATAGCAGTCCTGCTTGCTGGGTTGTTGCCCTCTTACGGCCTCCTCCATGTCTCCTGATGTACTGGCCTGTCTCCTAGTAGCGCCTCCATGATTTGGACACTACGCTGACAGACAATGCAAACCTTCTTGATGTGCCTTCCTGGATGAGCTGCACTACCTGAGCCACTTGTGTGGGTTGTAGACTCTGTCTCATGCTACCACTAGAGTGAGAGCACCGCCAGCATTCAAAAGTGACCAAAACATCAGCCAGGAAGCATAGGAACTGAGAAGTGGTCTGTGGTCACCACCTGCAGAACCACTCCTTTATTGGGGGTGTCTTGCTAATTGCCTATAATTTCCACATGTTGTCTATCCCATTTGCACAACAGCATGTGAAATTGATTGTCACTCAGTGTTGCTTCCTAAGTGGACAGTTTGATTTCACAGAAGTGTGATTGACTTATAGTTACATTGTGTTGTTTAAGTGTTCCCTTTATTTTTTTGATCAGTGTAGTTAGAATAACTATCTAGAGCCAGACTAAAATGAAACCTTACAATAAGATAATGGTGTGACAGTGATGTGTGCATTTTGAAAAAAGGACGTGCAGAAAAAGCCTTTCAATATCTACAAATGGGATTGAAAGGGTTATTAACCTATTAACTTGTAGTATCTATTATAGCAATGATCATGTCATTTTGTCCTAGTGATGAATAATATATTCAAATGCCTTAAGAGATGTTTTTGTATTTAGTTCCTATGCATCATCTATTACTTTCCTGTATTATTCCTGCAATGCGTGGGGAGTAATGAAAGCAACTACAGCTCATGTGGTGTAGGAGAACGTAGCAATGATTCTCCTGCTCTCCCCTGTCACTCAGATCTCAACATACAGGGTTATAAAATCATCCTGGATATCTGTGCTGAGATTGATAAGTGAGAAGAGGGATTGGTTGTATTCAGTTTTAAGTAGACCAGTACCCATGACAGGTACCCTTTAATTACCTCTTTACTTTGCATTTTTGGGCATTTTTCTGGTGCTCGCAGAAGCAGAACTCCATGGAGTAAAGCGAGGTATAAATTCAGAAATGACACGTGCGCATTATCATCTTGGAGCATCATGTAAGTAGAGGCGTTTAAGCAACATTTAATCGATGATTCCAAATAATTGACAGCATGCTCTGTAGCATACTGAAATATTAAAGGATCACTATAGGGTCAGGAACACAAACATGTATTCCTGACCCTATAGTGTTAAAACCACTATCTAGCCTCCCTGGACCCATCATGCCTCCATAAATATAGCAAAATCTTACTGTATTCAAGCCAGAAGCTGTAGATCTGCATGCTGTTAGCCTAAAAAAAAAAAATATACAAGCAGTCTGCTGACATCAGCAGAAGTGGTAGCCGATCCAATCACAGTGCTTCCCCATAGGATTGGCTGAGACTGACAAAGAGGCAGATCAGGGGCAGAGCCAGCACAATTCAA
The DNA here is from genome assembly GCF_036172605.1 of Pelobates fuscus. NCBI lineage: Eukaryota > Metazoa > Chordata > Amphibia > Anura > Pelobatidae > Pelobates > Pelobates fuscus. Next base: position 256,003,047 of record NC_086318.1, read on the forward strand.
ACACAGCCCTGGCCAATCAGCATCTCCTCATAGAGGTGAATTGAATCAATGAATCTCTATGAGGAAAGTTCAGTGTCTGCATGCAGAGGGTGGAGACAATAAATGTTTTGATGCATTTTAGGCAGCCATGACCCAGGAAGGATCTCGAACAGCCATCTGAGGAGTGGCCAGTGATGTTATCACTAGGCTGTAATGTAAACACTGCATTCTCTCTGAGAAGACCATGTTTACAGCAAAAAGCCTGAAGGTAATGATTCTACACACCAGAACAAATTAAGTAAGCTGTAGTTGTTCTGGTGACTATAGTGTCCCTTTAAATCTTTTTAGCACCCGTATACATGTATTGTAAACTGAAGGTTACCAATTATACTATCCTTCAGCCTCCAATTATGTACTTTTCTAACACACACACACGCCCCCTATATTCGTTCAGTGGGTATTGGCCTTTGTATTCATATTTTTGTACAAAGGTGACTTATTTTTGTTACTGTGTTCTCATTCACATATCTGTTTAGTCAAATGTTGACCGAGTGGAGCAAATAGGGACATTAGCAGGCTGCTCCAAGTGTGGCAAGAAATGAGCTCAGAGCTAAATATATAGGTTTGTGACATTCTAGCAGCTGCCATAAGCCCTGCTGTTTGTTGCTGGGGTACACTGCCCTAAAAAAGGAAGAGAACGCATTGTAGCTCAGGGGAAGAAGTGAGCAGCTGGTGGGCTTATCAGTGGGCCTGATGACAGCTAAGGTCAGATGTAGAGCAGGACAACAGTAAGCTTAGAAAGACAATGTGTTCAGTCCAGTGTTATCAAGGCTGTGTTTAGAATTATTGGAAACGGTCTTATCACTTGAACTTGTCTGCAGTAAGCAAAACAAATTATAAAATAACTGTGCACAGATGTATTTTAATGTATTTATTTTTCAGATGTGTGTGTATATATATATATATATATATATATATATATATATATATATATATATATATATAAAATAAAGCAGTCTATTTTTTTGTTTTGTATAAACATTTAACTCCTTTACATGACTGTTCTCTTCTTATTATAGAAGCTTGATGTAATAAAAGTTGAAAATTAAGGTTGGAGGGGTTAGTCACTATTGTAGGAGTCCATAATGCGTTTTTTTTACGCTGATTGGGAAGGTCAAGCGCGTTGGCAGTTTGCAGTTGAATACAGTAAGGCAAAAACAATTCCATAAGTGACACAACACTATTTGACATTCTCTTTTCAAACAGTGCAATTTCATTTACAGAAAGCCAGCTATGTTTATCTTTTATTTTATTCTACTCATCTCTGCAAAGGTAAATACAGAATATCAAATAGCCCAGAATGGTGCAGCAAATAGCAGTGCTAAAATCCCGAAGGAATTCAAAAATAATATTCGTTCATATTGCACTCCAGTTCAAAGTTCACCTCAGACTGTTCAAAAGGCTCAGAATGATTGTTTTATCAGCACAAGACTAATCTAGCCATAACAGATTAGTTTCTGTGATCTTGATAGCATGCTGATTCCGAGGAACAGGTGCACAGAGGCTTTGGAACCAAAAATAAAAATGCATTTAAAAATAATGCTGCTGGGATTAGTTAGAACATTGTAAATCCATTTAAATCTACATTATTCACATCTAACAGAAGCCCTGGAACCGTTTTAGACAATGTTCAATGCAGATTAAGATTTGTGATCACTGTGCAAATGCAATGGATCCAAATGTATGAGCTGGGTTTATTTCTGCTGCTGAATTTGTCAGGTACTTTCACATCTGCTAGGAACACACACATTTACCAGGACATTGTCGTTTTTAAAGTACCTTAAACAGGAGAACTACAGACCTTGTATTCCCACGAAGTACACTGAACAGTTGCCTGTGCTTTTTATGTCAATGCATTCTCTCCAACTGAAGTCTGTGTTTGAAGTCTCTTTAATGTCGATCCTCAGTGACCTAAAAGGCGTAGGGAATATACCTTTTTTTTTTTTTTTTTTGTTAACTAACATGGCATTCAAAGGTAAAGTGGACTGGTTAACAGCCCACACGATTTTACAGTAATTGTTTCCCTGCTGTAATGCTTCTTTTTTGATTCTTATTTAAACACAATGTTTTAATGTGTTATATATATATATATATATATATATATATATATATATATATATATATATATATATCAGTGCATTTTTTTCTTATGACTTTCATTGCAAAATCATATTTGCAGTCAAAATTACTAAGAATCAGAAGCAACAGTGAAGGTGTAAACATCTATTGTTCGATTTCTGCTGTGTGGGTCAGCTGTGAATCACAAGAGCCTGTGTAATGTTGGGGCTTTGACATGGCTTTGTGAGTGACTAGGAATTGAAAGCTACATCTGTGTGTTCACCTCAGCTTGATTGATTCTGATCAGTGTTGATTTACGTGCTGGCTCTTCACTCTTCAGCAATCAGACAGTTCCTGTCTGAGCCACACAGGGAATAACCATGCTGTGTTTTTTTGTTTTTTTTTCTCTTCCCTTTTTTCTCTCTTGGTCTTCAGCACTGCCCTTTGGATATTTACTGGAGCATAACTGAATTGCTGAAAATGTTTGAGACCATGTTTTTTGTGACTCTTTGGTCACAGGAGCTGTTCTTATTTCTATCGTGGATGCATGTGGCAACACAAGTACCGTGTATTAAGGACACCGCTTTTTGTTAAAAACTTTATAAACTAATTATTATGTGTCATTTTGTCCTATTGTGGAACAAAGATGTGCATTGCATGATTTCAAACAGCCCATTAGAGTCTAGGGTTGAATACTTTTTTTTTTAATAAAAAAAACTACAGAAACAATACAAAATAATAACATATAAGAAAGACAAGGTCACCATAGTACATGTAGAAATTCCACAATACGTAGTTGATGGCTGGATTGTGGAAACAAATGACTTGTATCTTTAAGGAATGCCTATTGCTCAGTGATAATGGGTATACATCTCTCTGTATACGCAAAATATTGTATAGATGTTTTTATTGTGCCTTCGTGTCTGTGCTTGTATATGTGTTGGCTTTTTGTGTCAGGAGAGTTTTTTTGGTTTTTTTTTTTTTTTTGCAAGTTGGATGTGTGATATTGGATATTAGTGATGTTTGACAATATACTGTCTGCTGATAAAGTGACTGAAATGTGTTTTTTTTGTGGTTTTTTTTTGTTTTTTTTTAGAAAGCAGAAATGTTACATGTGTCTTTTTCCAAAAAATATTTGTGTATATATATATATATATATATATATATATGTGTGTGTATATATATATATATATATATATATATATATATTTTCCAGGCACCCGAGGTACAAAACACCCCACAATACATATTAGTTTGATAGGAACCCCCTCAAGTCTTAAATCCCCGGATAGCCTGGACCTGTCCAAATAGCGCACAGATCCATACAGTATAGCCGAATCGCCACTGGGGAGTTCCTATTGAAATTTAAATTAAGTTTCCCCCAGCTCGTAGGGAGCAAATGTTCTCTCTGTTCGGGAGCGTTTTTCCCCCCGAAAAACGCTCTCTTGGTTTGTTTGGGAACGAAGCAGGCAACGGTATGATTTTCCAGGGGTTCATGAGGCAAAGTATTTGACGTATAGTTCCACGCACTCGACGACCAAGTACTGCTGCCTGTGTTTGGGAGCCAAGCTGATCGCCATGTCCTAAAGCACATGTAATCTGGTACATGAAATGGCGGCTACCCAAAGAGAGCACTTAAGTTTGTGGTTTCTTTGTAGGTAACTTTTTAGGGGGTGGTCGGTAGTTGGAAAGTACCAAACCAGTTAAAAGCATGTTTGGTAAAATTCTTAAACGAAAAAGGGGATTTACCACAAAATGTATGAATTTTACTTTTGGAAGATACCTATAATGGCAATCAACCATTCATCGCACTGGAATCACCTAACACTTAATAAGTTACTTTATTGGACCTAATTGATTGCTGTGAATTTTAGGCATTCACTCTACCTGCCAAGGATTCCACAAGATTATCACACCTTGCCAGACTTTCATATCCCTTAAATAATCAACCACCAGAAACTTAGCCTCTTTATATCAGCTTAATATTCCTAAGGTTATTTTGGACACAGGGCTTGGTGGATATATAGAAACATCTCTCCTTTACTTAATCATTAACAATACTTACACCTACCATAAAGGAAGCGTCTCTAGTGTCTGTCTGGATGAGAGCCACTAGAGGCATGTTTAACCCTGCTTTATAAGCATTGCAGTTTCTTCAAAGCTGCTGTTTTACATTGCAAGGGCATACTACAAGGCTATTGTACCTAGACCACAACATTAAGGTGAAGTGGTCAGGGTGCTGTTAGTGGCCCTTTTAAGGATGTTGAGCCACATCACCCTTGTATATTTTTTAGATAGGTGATGGCTAAACAGAATAGGTGACTTTTTTGGTTTTTCTTCTTTCTAACTTCAGAGACCTACAAATGTTATCATACATGCAATTAAAACTGGTTCAGCGTGACTTGTTACCATTTTTTTGCACGTCCACAGTTTTATTCCGACAATACGCTCTTTCAAGAGGAGGAATAGCAGCAGCTTATGGACTCAATCTTATCCCAGGACACAATCCGTTCTAAATATAACATCATCTGCTGTAATCGTACCAAATAATTTATAGAACCTTACAAAGTGTCTGTGATTCCTCATTGACGTATTGGTAGCAGTCGACAAACTCATTGCGTTACACATAGCTTTGTTTCAGGAAGTGACATGTTAAACTTACCCACTAGGTTTTTAAGACACGAACAAGTGTCACAAATGCAAGGCAAAGGGAGTGAACCTTCTTCATTTGTTTCTGGAGATATGCTATTTTGGAACTCTGTTTATGGCTGGACCTTTTGACCTTGGAGGCTGCTTTGTTTAGTATTCTACCCAGTACTCTTTGCATCTCTGGAAAATAGTTTTTGAAGTTATTGTGGCAGCATCTAGCATATCTAATATTCGCCCTCTCCATATGGGGACACTGCTACCATCAGGGGTCTTTGCCGAATTCGCAAATATCCCTGATGGAGACCTCACCTCTGAAGGTGAGGTAGCCGTGGTGAAGGGAAGGTAAGAATTACTTAACTGAACCTGACTCTCCTGGGTGTTGCTTTCTTCCACAGTCTGCTCCTCTTCAGCTACTGATACCATCACTGCTGTACTCTCACACATATGCTAGAGTGCGGCAATGAGATCTATAAAGAATTCAGCCATACTGCAGCTGTCACTGGTGCATTGGGAAGCTATTATGCATGCATGGAAAAAATGCTGTGCTGAAGCATCTCTATAAGGAGTGTTCAGCTTCTCCATGCAGAGGGTAAAGACGGTGAACGTCAATGCTGCAAACTGTGAAAGACTGACAGGAAGTACTTCTAATGGCCGTTTGTGTGACCTACAATAGACACCAGAACAACTACTTTAAGCTATAGTTGCTCTGGTGACTATAGTATCTCTTTTATAACCAGCCATGATCCAATTATTGCAGTTGTTTTCACGCTGTGGCACTTGAATAGAAACATAGAATGTGACGGCAGATAAGAACCATTCGGCCCATCTAGTCTGCCCAATTTTCTAAATACTTTCATTAGTCCCAGGCCATATCTTATAGCTAGGATAGCTATAACCTTGAGGTTAGGACTCACGGCTGTGAAGTCCGTGCACAAAACCTTTGAGTCCTACTCCTCAATTTATGGTACCACAGACAGTAGCTCCAGTAACCCAACATTACTTCTGATTCCACAGCACTGTAGAGTTGGCACACAAAGCATTAAAGGGACACTATAGTGCCCCAGACCACTTCAGCTCAATGAAGTGGTCTGGGTGCAAGCCCCCCCTGGTTTTAACCCTTCAGGTGTAAACGTAACAGTTTAAGAGAAACTGCTATGTTTACATTGCAGGGTTAATCTAGCCTCTAGTGGCTGTCTTCCTGACAGCTGCTAGAGGCGCTTCTGCGATGCTGGATACGAAATTGGCATCCAGCGTGCAGGACGTCCATAGGAAAGCATTGAGAAATGCTTTCCTATGGACTGTTTGAATGCGCGCGGGACTTGACGTGCATGCGCATTCGGCTCCACTCGGGAGCTAATGTCAGCAGGGAAGGAGAGGTCACCAGCACCGAGGATTCCTGGTGCTGGATTAAAGTAACTGAAGGGGTTTTAACCCCTTCAGCGCTGAGGTGGGGGGTCCTAAGGATGCTGTAGTGTCAGGAAAACGAGTGTGTTTTCCTGACACTATAGTGATCCTTTAAAGTCCTTAGTTGCTTAGACTCCCTGCTTTAATACTTGTTCTTGGCTCTGTATGTATCAAATTAAAATATTAAAGTTTTTAATCCTTTGAAAGTTTTAAGGATTCAGTCTGCACCAGTTTTTAGAATTAGGGTGAACAAACGTATTGTGGGCTTTTAAGTGGTTCATGCAAAACTAATTTACTGTCACTATATTCCAGTTATAATTTGAATTTATATTTGAATTTGGTTTACTTTTATTTTTTATTTTTCTTTACAGCTTTTTTGTAAACCATTCCCCTTTTTGAGCAGTAGATTAACAGGAGTGATTTGACTTCTGACTTTTGTAATTTAGATATGTGCAACCCTGTTAGCCGTTGTTGTTCAAAAGCCAAATACTTCTAAAGGAGTTTGAAGCCAGTTACTTTTTGGACAGGTGGAAATGTATAATTTAAATGTTATACTTGTTAAACATGTTCCATGATCATGAAATTCATTATAGTTTCAGTCATTTGGTAAAAATGTTGAATATCTAGTGTGTCAATTGTGTTACTCTTTTGTGTTAACACAGCACATTCTGTTCATACCAGAAATTTTGTCTGAAGGCTGCTAAATATAAATATGGGATTCCATTATATATGTATTTCCTGGAATTTGTGCAGCTCCTTTGATTGTTGAATGGCAGTTTATACTAACACAGTTGAACTGTAAATGAAGTGAAGACACATACACACATTCACAGAAACGTGTGCACTTAGAGGCACACACAGTTACACACTTGCAAAAACATTATACTCTTGCACAGAACCTCTAGGGTCCTCCCCATTTGCATAACAGTAAGATGTAAGATTCCCTAATTTGCCCTCTGGATTGCTTCCTGCACCGTTAAAGACCTTTGCATCTCTCTGTTGGAGTTGCAAAGATGACACTGGAAGCAGACGGGAAAAAAAAATATACCATTGTTAACCAAAGAGGCTTCCTTGATATCACTTGAACAGCACCACAGTTAGTGCTGTTTTGTCAATTGCATCTAAAAGAGCACTCAAACAATAAGTTAAGATGTGTGGCCATGGACGTTGGCACGCCAACACTCCCTAAGAGTAGCACAGGTTAAACCATACATCCCTTAAACTTTGGCTGAGATTGAAAAAACAGGATGACTGGGGCTCTGACTACTTTCTAGCTTTGTCAGAACACTGCAGAAAAGTGCAAACCCTTGGGAAGTGCAGCAAACACAGGTGGTACTTCTTCGTTTAATATTTTATTTTATTTTTTAATGTACTAAATAAGGAATTTGAAAATATACCGGGTCAATTCAAAAAGAAATGACCAGATATTTTTTGGAATAGCTGCTGTAAACACACAATATTAACAATATTAAATATTCTAATTTAAATGAATTGATGCTCGTAGCTTGCAGTATTTAGAGTTTCACTTAAACACTTTTTATTTTATTTTTTTTATAATTTTTTTATCTCCTACTTCCCCCAATGCATGCATATATATATATATATATATATATATATATATATATATATATATATATATTTGTAAATTTTTTAGGGGAATTTGTATATATATTTTTTTCCCTGCAGGAATGGCAATTATTACTTTCCAGGGTTAAATGCCTATAGTGACCGTCAATCTGACTCACATATGTTTCTGCACCAAAAAGCAAAATAGGTGCTAGTAGGAGGGTTCTCCTGCTCTACCCTTTCATTTAATACTCTGCATAGACATCCATGTTTTTGGAATACACTTTTTATACACAGTTTATTGGTATTTGCTAACATTTTTGATCTCCACTTCGAAGGCATGAAATCAGGGCAGGGTTATATGGTGTGCAGGCATGAAATCAGGGCAGGGTTATGTGGTGTGCTACGCATTGCTTATTGCTGGTAACGTGCAGAGGCAGACCGTCAAAAAGACAATACGTCAATATTACATATTCCTGCAAACTAGTTACTCATGCCCAGAACTCCAAATACATGCTCTTGCACAAGCACAATTATTCTTTGTTGGTTTCAGTAACTGCAGATATTTGTTTTGCCCCAAGCTTGCACTGTCTTGCTAGATTAACGACTCCATAGAGGTAGGACTTTGTAGTATTCACCAACACATTGACCAAAAACAAAGCAAGGTGTGTATTTATTTTTACTGCAATACTATGAATATATGTGCTGTTGTTTTTTAATGTTTTTTTTAATGTTTTATTTTATTTTGATTATTTCCATCTTCCCCCTTTTTTTTTTCTCAGTTCAATTTTGTTGGACGTATTTTGGGACCCAGAGGACTCACTGCTAAACAGCTAGAAGCTGAAACAGGATGTAAAATTATGGTCAGAGGGAAAGGCTCCATGAGAGATAAAAAAAAGGTATGTTTCAATGTTGTAAGTTCATACATGCTGACCTCTTATAAACATTCTAAAAATATGGCTACTTTTGTAATACAATGCTATATTTAGCACACGTTTATTTTTTAAAGGAACACTATAGTCACCTAAATTACTTTAGCTAAATAAAGCCGTTTTAGTGTATAGATCATTCCCCTGCAATTTCACTGCTCAATTCACTGTCATTTAGGAGTTAAATCACTTTGTTTCTGTTTATGCAGCCCTAGCCACACCTCCCCTGGCTATGATTGACAGAGCCTGCATGAAAAAAAAACTGGTTTCACTTTCAAACAGATGTAATTTACCTTACATAATTGTATCTCAATCTCTAAATTGAATTTAAATCACATACAGGAGGCTCTTGCAGGGTCTAGCAAGCTATTAACATAGCAGCGGATAAGAAAATCTTAATTAAACAGAACTTGCAATAAAGAAAGCCTAAATAGGGCTCTCTTTACAGGAAGTGTTTATGGAAGGCTGTGCAAGTCACATGCAGGGAGGTGTGACTAGGGTTCATAAACAAAGGGATTTAACTCCTAAATGGCAGAGGATTGAGCTGTGAGGCTGCAGGGGCATGTTCTATACACCAAAACTGCTTCATTAAGCTAAAGTTGTTCAGGTGACTATAGTGTCCCTTTAAAGCATAACATATATAGATCTATATATCTAGCTTCAATTTATAAAATTCTTGATATGCCGGTTTTGAACTGAACCACTATTGTGTGGGAGATATTTATCCTCTTTTCACTGAATGATGCTTTTGTTTTTGTTTTTCCATTTGCTTTGATGTTTACTATGTTGTCACTTTTGTTATCTGCAAATATTTTGAATGTCAGTTTGAAAGCACATGCTTTATTGTATTTTAATAACACATATTGTCTTTCCATATGTTAAAGTGGCTCTTTCACTTCAAACTTATCTTACTCAAATTGTTTCCTCCTCGCTTCCTCTTTCAGAATCTGTTCTTCTTTCATTTCTCCTTAAAACATAAGACAAACTAGGGACTTTGTCTTCTTTATTCTTCTTTCTCCTGACAATTGTGACAAAAAGGTGCAGCGTAATGCAAGGTTATCTTCCTGTCTCAATTTAGCAAAGGGTGAAGGTTGCCTTAAGCTCCACCCTTTGTCACAATTGCGAAGTGTAGGAAAAACACACAGAATAAGGTAGACACTAGAAATAGACTAGAAATAAAGAACAAATTTTGAGTGGATGATGAAATAATAGAAGAAATTTAAGTTTGGGGTAATAGAACCACTTTACATTTGGTGAGTTAAAATATTCACTGCTTTAATTTTCTTCCCTTTAAAATTAAATCAAATGTATAAATGCAATGCTTGAATTTGCTGAAGGATATATGGCTTTACATAGGGCTACACAATGCACATCTTTTGTGTTTGTAAACCTTTACTTGCTTTGTTAATAATTTATTCTAATTATTCTAATAATTCTTACTAAGGTCTTTTATTTAAATAATATATGCCAGTTAATACACACAAGCATGTTTATTCATAAGCTAAGAATTGTTGGGGTATTTCACCATAGAATTGCAGTTTTAGGGCACAATAGAAGAGTTGGGAAACTTCTCCTGCTTAGCCATTTTCACATTGCCTGAAATGTGTTGTTCACATGCAGTTCTCCATGTATTATTTTTTTGATTACCATGAGAGTCAAGTATAAAAATATCGATTGATAAAATAAGATGGCAATAGTTCCCTAATTTAACTCAGTACAACAGGAGAATATGCATACATTTTTAAAACATTTTTTCAGAATTAAGGCCAAAATACATTGGGCATATACCTGCAATGAGGCGGGATCAGCTGGTCCTCTAATCTGAAGGCGTACCGTGGATGCGTGCAGCACACCCTCCAGATAGACATCTGACGGGTGTACTGCGCATGCGCGCGGTACATCAGTCAGATATAGAAATCTGATGGGTGTACTGTGCACGCACGGTAAATCAATCAGATTTCTATACTACAGCTTTAACTGCCTTCTAAGACAGTGGAAATAGCTGAGATGCAGGATTATGGGGTGACACACTAGGGATGGGGAGGTTAATTGGGGTTATATACGGAGGATGGGGGGAATAATGTTGTGACACACAGGGGATGGGGGGTTTATACGCTGGGGATGGGGGATCTAAAGGGGTTAATGGTGTGACACACTGGGTATTGCGGGGTTAATGGCGTGACACTCAGGGGATCACCATCATTAACCCCCCCCATCCCTGTGTGTCACACCATTAACCCCCCCTCTCCTCCCATCATCAGTGTATAACTCGCATTAACCCCCCTATCACCAGTATAGAGCCCCATTACCCATTCTATACCGGATGCATGCGCAATACACTAATCCGATTTTCTATATCTAAAGGATATGCCGCGTGCATGCACGGTACACCCTTCAGTTTAGTGGCCCAGCTGATCCCGCTTCATTGGAGGTGCTAGCGCGCGTAAGTGATGTCCATGTGGAAATCTGATAGATATACTTTTCAGATAGAACACCGGTGTCATAAATCTATATGTATCAGCTTTCTATACAGATGTCACTTCCGGTGCACCCGCGTCAACGCAAGTGACTCAAGATCAGCTGCACGCATGCGCGCTGGTCTCTGGGTATAAAATTCTGTTAGAATTCGGACGTGGGATCAGCTGGGCCACTAACCTGATGAGTGTACTGCGCATGCACTCGGCACATCCTTCAGATATAGAAATCTGGGTGTACTGTGCATGCGCAACATTATCTCCCCTATCCCCAATATATAACCCCCATTAACCTCCCTATCTCTAGTGTGTCACCCCCATAATCCTGCATCTCCGCTATTTCCACTGTTAGTACACCGTGAAAGCTATAGTATAGAAATCTGATTGATTGGTACACTCATCAGATTTATGTCTGACGGATGTGCCACGCGCACGCGCAGTACACTCGCCAGATTTCTGTATCTGGAGGGTGCACGCGGTACACCGTTAGATTAGAGGACCAGCGTCATCGGAGGCGACGCAGGTACACTGAAAGTGACGTCCGTATAGAAATCTGATAAGTATCTATTTTTGCATATTAAAGGTTTACTCCAGCTTCCATGACCACACACTGGTTATGGAACAAGTGATCTGTATGTGCAGTGTTTTTGCTTAAAATGCTGCATATACAGATATCTGCATTTTTATTTTTTGCCTGGGTCTAGTTGCACCCCTTGCACACGTGACGCAGGCAACCTAGTACTCTGTTCCAGGCTGCGTAATGTTGGAGATATGCAAAAATAACATCTGTTCGCTGAGATTCTTCACTTGTAGGCAGAGCTATGTGTACTCCTACAATGTAAAGCTCGTTGGACTGTGTGAGTACAACTCACATGCATACAGTCTCAAGACAAGCCTTAATACTCCCTCCTCCAGTGACAGTCCACACCTGACAGTTGAAAACAAGCATGCCATGTGTGCCTTTCAATGTATGATCGAAAAACATTGCATTTAATGCTTTTGTATCTGAAAAATCTCATCTGCATGCAGCATATGTATCAATGCCTCTCTGTTTAGCTTTGTATAGAAGTGTTTGTATGTATGTATATATAATATAATATCATGTTTACTTCGTTAAATATATATTCCTTATATATAAAGAAAAAATCTAAAGCCCCTAAGGAGCTTTAGTGTACCCACTAATGTTTTTATACAAACAAATAGGAATAGGAATTTTTCATGTTTCTAGGTATAATAGAGAGGCAAAATCTCTTTGCTGTCTGCTATAGATTATAAAAAATATTGCCCTCTTGAAAAATCAACCCTTTTTATTAATCAAGTCAAAAGGTACATATTTCCTATGATAATTTGGTGCTAAAGCATTTTTTTTTTTATCAAAGTTGAGCATATATTTAAAAACAAATAACAAAAGTAATCCCACATCTTCCCACTTTTTTATTTTTTATTTTTGTCTGCAGCATTTTCTATTTTGCTGCCAAATTATCGATGCATGACAGTCTACATATAAAAATATAGTTGCATATGACATCACGGTGTATATCTGTACAGGAAGTGGTGGCTTGTTTTTTTTGTTTTTTTTTTAATATAGAAATGCAAAAGGGAATGCCCAATTTCCAAAGATTTAGATATTCAAAATGGCATATACATATGATATTTTGAATATCTAAATATTTTGCATTCCTATATTCACAAAAAAGTGTGTGTGTGTATATATATACTTTTTTTTTTTTTTTTTTTTTTATAAATAACATGTCCACAATATAAATGGTATTAGTAGTGTAATGTAGAATTCTTCTCAGGCTCTCTTATAAAAATGTTATCTACACAGTATCTTAACACACACACACACACATTGTTTTATTGTAGTTTGTTTGTGGCGGAGTATTTACACTACACTAACTGTAGCAATTTTTTCCCTGTTTTGACATGCTTCATTCAGGCTGTTACCAATATACTGGAATGCAGTATGTTGGCACTAAATAAGGTAAGTACTCTTGGTTGATATTTCTTTTCCATTTAGAAAGTATTAGAATTGAATGATTACAATGCAATGTTTATTATGTTTTATGTGATTGTGCTCTTTTTTTTTTTTTTTTTTTTTTTTTTTTTTTTAAAGCTTAAGAAGGTGGTGGACACACTACTAGAGCTAATAGACTTTATTCCAATATTTCAGAATATTCACATTGCACCCAAAATGTTTTGAAAATTAACCCTCTAATGGTTTCAAGGTTTCTGTATAGATATGGAATGCCCTTCTTGGTTAGCAGTAAATGTGAATTCCCTTCCATTTTAGAATTCGGTATTAAATGTATTCAATCCTAGACAGTGTCCATGTACACCTAAGTAAGCCTTTTATCCTCTTGTGTCTGTTAACATGTTGCTCACTTCCATAAATGCAGAAATATAGTTTTGAATATATGAAACGTTGATGGTAAGACTTGATTATATCTGAGTGAAGTTGGTTAATGTTTGCTTATTATTCGTGTGCAAAGGAATAATATTCCACAATAACCTTAATATGCAACACCTTTCGATTGCCATACATTTATTGGACTGTGCTACCATTGAGCTGCCCTTTCTTATTCAAAATGTTATCCTGAAAATCTGCATTAAGGTCCTCGGGATAATCATAATGATTAGTACTCTGTAAAGATGAATAAATAAATGAATAAAAATAAATTGACTGTTATGCAATGTATTTTGAAAGACAAATGGCAATCAATGTGAGGTTGGTGCAGAAGTAATGTGAGCTGATGAGGTAGTTTTGAAGTGATGAAAAGGAAAGCAATTTGGCTGGAAGCTGCTATGTGAAGTTGTGATTTTACCTTAAGGCGTAGAAAAACAGACGATGAATGTCTTAATTTTCTGACAGTGTTTGTAGCCCCGAGTTTACAAAAATGCCAGGACCCAGCGTGTGGTTCAGCTGTGTATGCCCTCAAAACTGCATCTTTCAGGCCTTGCTTACTGGCTCAAATATCCTCTGAACTCCACAGAGTAATTTTGCTTTTCCTGACATTTAAATGTCAGCCACGTGAAGAAACAACTGTGACAGTTTAACCATTGTTTTTATTGGGTTTTTATTTTGAGGCTTTAATATGGCTAAGTTTAATACGGATAAGTTAATTTGTTTTAAAAAAAAAAAACCTTGAAACTTCATGATGATTTAATAACCTTTTAGTTAACATTTTTGGTGGCATACAGGTGGCAGATGTAGAACACTCCCCTCTGGCACACATGGATAAGGGTGGCAGTCTTGTTTGTATACTGAAAGGGATTTTCATGACCGTTGTTTCATCAAATGCACATGACTCAGGAATTATAATTATATTTGTTCCAAGTACTTATTTGCTTAGCTAGTAAAAAAATTGTTTTCCTTAACTCAGGGATGCATAATACCGATTTGAGAGGAGGCCAGATGACTGACTGGCTGAAATGCTTACCGGGGCCTCAGTGCCATCTAATGTTAATGAGATGGGTTGTGCTTGAATTTTGGAAGCGATCTTTCTGATGTCTGTTTGCTGTCTGCTGGATGAAAGTGGTAGAATTCAGACTATGGTCTATCTGATACCCCTTTAAGCATGGTGAGCAAGGGAACCACGTCTGGATTACCCCTTTTAATTTGGGGTGTGACAAGTTAATGCATTGCAACATGTTCACTGTGCCTAGAGGGGTATCTGCTACACCTCGCTGACAAGGCACAAAGTAGGCCAAAACGATTGTCTGTGGTTGCCATAGCTCTCATGCATAGAGACCTTGCTGGCATTTCTGTTATGAACTGCCCTTATCGGTGTGATCAGCCTGTTATGCCTTGAAACTGGTTCTCTTTGTAATGGCACAACAAGTGAGCAAAAACTATTTTTACTTGAGCAGAGATTTACTGAAGGGCAAGCTACGGAGTTGTTCTAAGCTTTTGTTTGTTCTCAGTTCTCAAACTCTGTTTTTTGACCCAGGTTTGGTATTGGGAATTTTAGATTGGCAAACCAAAGCTCGGGGGTTGAGGAATGTTGCCAGTTGCTGATTTATTATTTGTTTTAACCCAAAATGTTTTTGCTCCACTTTTACAATTACAAGTGATAATATAAATATATTTTCTTTGGGGTCAGATTATTGCTATCAGAAATATTATGTTGACTCTTTAAATGCATTTTCATACTGATAATCGCAGTTACGATATAGACCAAAAACCTAGCCAAATTATTTTGATGCATTCCTTGTTTTCACAGTGCCTGCTGCAGATTGTATATCACAATGTGAGCTTTTGTTATTTACTTTATTTATATAAAATAAATTTATCCAGGAATAATGCATGAACCTTGCTGTACAATTCCACAGGGAGTAGTAATGCAGTGGACGAAGCGCTCTGGTTCTGCTGGGTATACAAATATTAGAGGAAGCCTAATTTTGTGGCAACTGAGAGAAACTGTTCTTGTCCCTCTGAGCATTAGAAATTGACTTCTCAATCAGCTTATGAAGTGAAGTGCTACAACTCTTCAGAATATTTATATTCTCAAAGCGTTAGCAAACATTCATGTATTCATTGTTTTGTGCAAATGGGTTCGTTTGGCCTGTGAAGTTAGATTTATTAACTTGAGTATTCTGTACCTTTGTTTGCATAAAGGTTTATTTTGTATTTATTGCTTGTTAGTAATATCTGAATTGAAAATAAATTAACGCTATAGGGTCAGGAACACAAACATGTATTCTCGATCCTATAGTGTTACAAACATCATCACAAAGTCACAAATCACAATTAACTATAATATCTTGATACTGATAAACACATAAAATTATTTACAGTTAATTCATTAAAATGTTGCTGTCCTAAAGTGGCACAATGTATGCGCTTGATGTAACATTTGTGCACACAAGATACCCATGTATTCACATGCATATACATGCAAAGCTCTGTGATCTTGTTTGAGCTTGGCCTTCTTCACCTCTTGTCTCTGTTATCACCATGTCAGTATTCGTTTTGTTTGTTTTAATACACTGCAGAATATGTTGACACTATAACAATACTAATATTATTAATGTGTAGTATTCGAACATGCCACAGACAGGAAACTGACCAGCCTGCGACTACATTGTGAATTTGTTTAACTTGCCACTCTCCCCAAGACAGA